>NW_009190515.1:0-29098 GCF_000690835.1 Fulmarus glacialis
CCACGCCACAACACCTTTCTTACTGGGGCTCCTCAGGAGAGGAGAGAGCAGGCTGTGTTCTCTCCAGTCTTCACGCTGTGCCACCTGCTGACCCAAACTCTCCAGTTTTTGGGGAATGCCACAAGGTCCTCCCCTTTGAAGTCCCTCAGGAAAGGAAAAATTTCCAGGCAGTAATGGCGTCACCAGGGCTGGTCACCATGGGTGACTTCGTGAAAACATCTTGGCTCCTACTGCTCACCTGGTGTTCAGCAAGTCATGGCCCCACTGGAGTCTGAGGGGTCCCATTACACGGTGTGGGAACATGCTGGGATCTCTCCTATCTTTGCCACCTCTTTGAAAGGGCTTCTCCTGCCCAAGGCTGCAGCTGCACGCAGTAGGGGAGGTCGGGCCCTTGAAAGAGGACAGCTCCCGGTGCCCGGGGAAAGCCCAGCCCCACCACCTCATCCAGCGTCTTCAGGTCCCCGAGACAAGCAAGAGCTGGTGGCTCCCTTGCAGCAGTGACACCTGCAATTGTATCAGCTGGAGGGTGTGAATGGAAGAAGGAAAATCTCTTAACACTAAATTGAGGACCAAAGTGATCCCAGGCTGGACATAAGGAAAACACTGAAATACCTCTTACCTCTACCCACTGATCCTTTCCCCGGTCACAGTGGAGAGTAAACAAGCCTTTTGTCCAAATTAACCTTTTCTTCTGAACAAAAGTTGGTCACAAATTCACACATTTTCTTGGGCAAAACAAGGTTAAATCTGGATTTTTGTGATACTGGAGGTTTTTTCTCAGGCTGGACCTCTGCAGAGCTGTCCAGTCTGTCCAAACTGTTCGGGAGCAGTGACGAGTTTAACACTTGCCCTTACAGTCAGGAGAGACTCACATGCTCAGACACAGATATCACTGGGAAGTATGTCTAATTTGGGGAAAAGTGAGACTCTTGAGACTCTCAAGCGAGATAAAAAATAGTTATTTACTCAGTCAGATCTCAGTGTGTGAAAAACTCACGCCAAGAGTTTGTTTGGATTTTTGCTAAAAGCCATAGAAAAAACACGCAAGTGTGCTGCTGCCAGGTCTTTCTGGACAGGTGCACTGGCGGCTGTTCAACCCAGAAAGTGGGCACCGTTGGAATTAATGCTGTCAAATGAAAAGAAACACAGACACAGACATCCCCCCAAGCCAAAAAAGCGTTGACCACAACTCCTGCACGTGCAGGGCTGCGGGTCAGCTTGCACGGTTTGCTGTCCCTGGTGCTCCGACCCTGACGGAGCTGCGAACGTGATGGGAGAATTCACGAGAGGATCCATACTGTTGCATTTGAGCAGGGAATGAAATCAGGGATTATTTGTTTTTCCTACTTTAAAAAAAAAAAATCTCATTTCCAAGCTATTACTGGAAACAGTAACAGGTTCTGAGGCTTTTAAAGAGAAAAAAAGACAGAACAAAAAGCTGTTCTGCTAACATGCGTAATGTTTTTCGGCATTTGTAATGAAGTTAAGCTACTGATTGTTTCTCCATCTAGAAAAGAGTAATTTCCACTGAAGAAGCGCAGGGAGCAGCATTTCGACAACCAGCAATTCATCAACATGGCTAACACAGTCTTGCTTTTCTGCTCACCTCCGACCCCCCCCTCCTTCACCTTCCTTTATCGCACACGTACGAGGTGCTAAATCCTTATTCTCCAGCTGATGTAAAACACGTCGGGGCTGCGTTTCTCGGGCAGAGAAACTTCTGCGAGGTGGCAGAAAGGAGGGAGAGGGCAGAGAGGGAGATCCAGCCCCTTGCTAGACTGCCTGCTGGAGATGTGCAGGCTCCTCACCGCGTCACCCAGCCTCGACGGTGGTCCCAAGAGCCTCCGAAACATGCTCACCACTACAAACTCCTCTCGGCTTTCCCTGGAGAAGGCGTACCGAGACATCATTAGAACAAAAGCCCTTTGCTTGAGCATTCAAGTCTAAAAACTGTTTTTGAAGGATTCCACCTAAGGGATTCAGCCAAGACTAACAAGCCTGCGGCATAAGGAAGGCTGGAGTTTCTGATTCCCAGCCCCTCGTGTCTATTTTTAGCTCTGAAATCAGATAAACAATAAAAATCAAAACCAACCAAGCAAACACAGAACCTGCTGAAAAATAGCAGTTGTGTGCTTTTGGCTTTCTTCCACAGGTAGCTAGCTTTAAGTAATAATAACAACAACAACAACAAAAATTAAAAGACACAGAGAAAATAAATGAATGATTAACTGTTTTTACAGGCTCGTCATCTGGGTCGTTAGGAAAACTTTACATTTTCACATCACGCTCCCGAAGAGTGACTGTCCACCCAAAGGCAGGTGCTGGGCTTTCTTTTCAGATGCCTCTTATCCCTTGATGTACCTCCACTAGTTTTCGTGCAGCAGTAAGGGTACCAGCCTGCTCATTCTTTTTCAGTTTATTTTAACCCGTTCAGCAGCGTGATGAAAACTTTCGAGTTCCCAGTAAACTACATTAAAGGCAAAACAAAATGATTTGAGATTCATCAAGCTGAAGGCTCGACATTTTTATTCTGAATTTTAGACGGCAACTGACAATCCTTAGCAGATGTTGCCCTCATAAATAAGATCATCTTTGGGTAACCAAGAACCAGCTTTCAGTAGTTCAAAAATAAGAGAAAGAGAGAAAAAATTATGTTTTTATTGTTGAACTTGCACAGGCAGTATACGAAAGCATATTCCTGGGCAACAAATTGACCCAAAGCAATGATAAAACAATGGTAAAATCAATAAACAAATATTTGCAAAATTTCAAGGGAAAATATTCTTTTTCATACATATCTAATTAGGTTAGTCTATTTTAGCATGTATCCTGTGGAAAAAAAATATTTGATCACATTGTCAAAAAATGTGCCATAATACACATGTATCAAGAAGCTTAATTTTGGCATTCTTTAACTTTTAAATGTTCAATTATTTTAGGGTTTTGAGCATGAGAGAGTGAATCTTTTGATCTTATTTGTAGTTCAGTAGTGCCCAAAGTGCATTGGAGGTCATAAAAACACAGCAGGATGCAAACATTTATTTTAAGCTATCGTGCTTTTAAGACTTTACAGAGCACCCAGAAATGGCTGGTTGCCTTTTTTCATTGCATAATAATAGTAGAATCTGTAGAGAGGCTAGAACGGAGCTATAATGAATCACCTTGAAACTGGACAACAGCATGGATTTCATTATAGAAAAAACCTCAGAGACGTATTTTTATGGCTTAGAGGACAATCTGAAGTAGCCCAGAGACAATGGTTTTATAGACTCTATTATCTTTCAGATTTGACCTAAAAGCTCCATAAGAAGCAAAGTTATTTAAAACGATTTTATTTTTAAGTTATGTCCATAAACTATAACTTTGTCACAGGCAGTGGCGAAGCGACAAGTAGTACTGTTAGCACTGTCATTGCTAAACATTTTTTAAAATGAGACAACTCCTCATTTTAATACCAGCACTTAAGTCCATCTATTAAAACTAAACCCTGAAGTGAAAAGTAAATAACCACAAGCTTTGAAGTGATTGATTAATTAATTTGGGCAATTTCCTGGAAATCAGGATAATAGACATAAAGTAACTTTTTTCAAAATTTGAAAAATGTGTTTTGAAAAAAGGTAAATTTTTAACTGCTAAAATTATATGTGTAGATACTATGAAATCAAAACTTAAGACATTTGCGGCTTTTAAGGAGCAATCGATTGAATGTTACAGAAAGGAGAGCAGCAGCGGTGTATCAAGACTTCTTACAAAGGATTCCTTACACATTTTTAGGGTTTTTTTTAACAAGCCTTTGGGATTCTCTCTCTTCAGAATATCTTTTCTGTTAAGTTCTGCCAGAGGGTTCAGGGAACTGGCATTGCCATCCAGGTCTGCAGGATTCTTTCTCACGAAAGACACTTGAAACCAACGATTGCCAGCAATATTGAGAAATTTGCTGTCTCTGATCAAAGCTGTTTCTCGAGGCTGGGCACGGTTTGCTGACCTACTTTGGACAAGGATTTATTCCGACGTCCCAGGCTACAGCCCGCCCCTCTGAGGCTGCCGGGAGAGCCCGACGTGCAGCTGCTGACGGGACAGTGATTAATTTGATTGTCACCAGCACAGCTCCGAACATACGGCTTGTTCAGGAGGCACATAAAAGGAAACTCAGTGCGGTCACTTGGGTTTTGCTGCTAAGAGAGGGAGGGAAGCAGAAAAACAAATCCCAGCACTATTTAAGACTTCAGCCAGCCGAAGACAAGGCCAGCCTCTCCAGCACAGCAGTGTTGTTTGTACTGGTCTGCTGTCACTGGGTGGGCATGGCATGGTACAGCTGGCCTGGGGAGGATCACTGATAATATATGGTTGGTCCCTCAGTGCCTGTGAAGCCACCATACCACATCCAGAGTACCAGAAAGACAGTAGGATCAACAGAAGGAATATGTCATGGAGGTGTCCTTCTGCCTCACCAGTCAACCAGCTGGTTTTTCAAACCACTTTGACTATTTACACCAGTAGACACCATGAAGGTGCGCTGCGGAGCCGCGTAGCAAAACCAGCAGGTTGCAAAATGGGAGTTTTCAGATTATGATGAGCTGCACTCTGTGCACATCAGCCAGACCCCATGACCTAGGCGAGAAAACCTATGGGTCAAATGGTCAGCCACTGTCAACTGAAGTAATTTCCCTTACTATCTACAGAGGTGTGCAGGTGAAATTATTCCAAGACTGCAACTACCTTGTGGCAACAGCAACGACAGTACAAGGGATACCGCTATAATTTGTAATGTCTAATACAAGCATTTATGATATTGAATCACAGGACCTGATTCCTTATTATCTTGCTTCTTTTGTCATCCTTTCAAGCCACTCCAAAAAGACTGTGCAATGTTGCAAAGTCATCTCTCCAACTAATTTACCAGTAATGTTTACTCCTGTTTTGCACATCGCTGCTCAAACTGGAATGCGATGGAGACACTTTCGCATCATTTTGTGCCTTCCAACTTTGTAGCATAAAGCTGCTTGTCCACAGACATATCTGAAAGAGGTGTCATGCAGGAGGTAAGATGAGGTTTCAAGACCCTACACTGAGGAATGGAAGACTCCTACAACCACGCCAGTCCAAATCCCAAGATGATACAGTCACGCGTGCAGTAAATGCTCCTCCTAGAGTACAATCAGGCAACATTATCCATGTTTCAAGTTGGAAAGTTGAAAAAGTTGAAAAAAACAGCTGAGTAGCGAAGCGTTCAGGATAAAATGTTTTTCAGTGGCACCTACTTGGAGTGCTTACGTGAGCAAAGGAGTGAGACTAGTCCTTTGGGTAAAACCTAGTCTGTACCAGAGTTTTATGCCAGAGGGTGTATTCGAGATAAAAACGGGAAATAGTGCAAGACGTTTTGAAAATTATAATGAAGTACACATTCTTACAACAAATATAGAAGAAATATTTTTGCCAGAGATTATTTCAGCCAACAGGAAAAAACGGAGGAATAATATCATGTTTCAGTACAAACACCTCAAAGGAGGAAACATGAACTCTAGTCTAATCTAGCCTAATTTGTTAAAGATCGGGATTAATTTCAAGTGTATGAACATCTATGTCCCTATGGTAGAGCTAGTCAATACCATTTGTCTTTTTTCCTGTACCTCTGAATGAGAATTACCTGCAATTGTTTGCAGACAAGGAGAGGTTGATCGTTTACCTTACTGGTTCAGATGAGAAATTGGTCTCCTCTTGAAATTCGAAGGGAAAAATATAACGCTGCTCTTGGCAAATTATTATCAGAAATCAAAATTTATTTTCCAGGTAGTGATTTTCAGGGTTCTTTTCACTGGAAATCTTGAGTTTCTCAAGAAGGAATTGTTACACAAGCAATGATGTCTTGAACAAAGACCTTTTAACAGTGCTCTGTAACTTCTCCAACCATTATTCATTCTATTAAAAAGAATTTGGAATTTATAGAAGCTCCATCTCCCCTGGCTGGCACAGTTTCCTTATGACAAATTAATTCCCTGCCAAAAATGGTTTGTTTTTATCCGATGATCCAAAGCAGTTCCTTTGATAGAACAGTAAAAGAATTTAATCATTTATTTACTAAAGTAACCCACAATTTGGAAAAGGAAAAAGAAGTAGGCAACTGGTTTCTTGTGAGACTTTAAAGACGAAGTACATTGTTATAATAACCAGATACTTGGAGTTTGCTCAAGTTGATACTATTTATACATTAAGATCTAATTAAATCTTTCAATTTTAAAGAAAATTGTTGGCTGATTTCCCAAAAGCGTGTAAGGCTCCTATGGACAAACCAGGTAGTGGGAATCCTTCCAAGTTTTTTCCTTATAGCAATATCATTTTGGGAATGCAAACCTAGCTGTGGGAAAATATTCACAGCTCAAAGTTACAGTCAGTGTCCAGTAATATATAACCATAAATATGATATTAGATATAAGCTGAAAGGTGTGCATTACCTCCCTGATTTTATTTATTTAGGTATGTGCTGTTATGTTTGTGTTCTGCCAAGTAGAGTTTGGTAGTGACGCAATGTGGACTCTCTCCAAAGTCTGAATACCTCCCTAACTCCAATAAACAGTCTTACATTTTCCTGCAGTCTGGTATCCCCCACAAAACAGCTATTGAATATGACCTGCCTCCAATTAACGTGTCGCTCCGAATCATAGCCTCACAGTAAGAATCCAGTGAGCTCAGCTTTTACGGAACTGAAGCCATCCCGCAGACAACACTGAGATTCAGCCAACATAGAAAGCGGGTAATGAAGGCTAAGGGTGGAATTTAGTATTTCACATTGCTGCCGTCTCCGATAACATAGGAATTGAAGACCATAAACAAAACTCTGTAAGTGGGCTGCTAATTCCCAGAGTGCCGACAAGGGTGCTGTGATCCAAACTAATCACTTGCACAGTGATCCATTAGTTATGAGAAATGTAAAATAGATGGCATAAGTAAACCAAAGCTTTGGTTCTAACTCTACTCTGTTTTTCAGATTAAGCTCTTGCTTCCTTTTCGCATGTTCTATAATCTTTCCTTGTACTATGCCTGTTAATGATTTTTACATCTTGTGTATTTTCTCAGTCTACTAAATTGTTTTTCAAGTGTGATGCAAACTTCCAAAGTAATTAGAAGTTTCAGTCTCTCTCTCTAGAGAGACATAAACAAAGGGAACACCAACACAAATTTTGAAAGAGAAGGCAGGATATTTATATATCCTGGTATCACCCAAAAAGACATATAAGGTTCATGGGCTCATTACACTGGGCATTAAGCAAACAAAAATGAGATCAGTTGTTTCCCAAAAGGTTTGAAATCTCAGACATCTGAGGGTTGGAATGAACCGATAAGCCAATCCCCATTTCTCTTCAGTCTTAAAAAAATTTGGCAGTGGTCTACTTCTTGCTCTATTTTCAAGAGATTAGAATCACAGAGAAATGGAGCAGATACTTAATTAAACTATTTTCTTTTTTACGTCATTTTCAGCTCCTAACCTCCTTCTGCATCCACCTTTACTGCATAATATTATAATCCTCATTCTCCTACGTATTTCGTCCTTTCTGGCACACGGAGTCCCTTTCATCCAGGCTCCATCCCGTGGTACCTTTCTAATTCTTTTCTCAGTACAGTTAAGCTAACGAGAGTTTCACTGCACTTCATGGAATGATCTGTTTCATAAGCAGGGTCCTATCTTCAGCCATAGGCATTTTAATAATGACCAGATAAGTGGTCACAGAAGTTCCCACAACACGGGTGACAGCCGTTCTAAGCACCCACAAGCAGGTTTCTGCTGTCTGGGAAATACTCCTATGTTTGAAAACCCTAGGGTTACAGTAAAAATTGTCAGATCATGTAAAATGAAATCACTCCTATCATGATAAATCTAAGTTCTGTGCATGTTTGTTGTTAAAACAAGGGTTTAATCATTTAGCCCAGCCTCAAAAGATTTCCTGCAATACTGGCACACCATTGCCCTATGGAAAGTTTAGAGAGATGTTATTTTCTTGGGTTTTTTCTAAATACCTTGCAAAACAAAAATACAAATCCACAAATCACCCTCCTCCAGCATGTTCTCCACAAAGCCAATTCACCTGAAGTGTTCAAATTGCTGTCAATAGGAAGTGATGACGATGTACTGCGAAACTCCAAGGAACTATAACCAGATAAGAGCTTCTTTTAGTGGGTACACGCAACTGAGGAGCTGTAGTAGCAGTCTGTAATAATTGTCACTTCTGATCACCATGGGAACGAAACAGAGGTCTACTTTGCAGAAAACAGATCAGCGGTGACTCACCAACTGCTTGGGAAGCATGATTATTGAGAAACAGTAGGCTTGTGTGGGTGACAGGGAACAATACGCTAGTGATGCCATTTCAACCACAGTCCGATACAGCAGAGAGTCCTCTGCCAGACATGCAGGATGAAATCAAGTAAATTAGTACTTTGCCCGTGTGTTCATTAGAGACAAATTTCACCTTTATGTTTTTCTGCAGCTTCAGCCTTGTGTGGACTCTTTGCTATGAGAGGATTTCACTTCTAGCGAATGAAGTCCTAACTGAGCTTACACCGGGCTTTCAGTACTTAAAGGGGGCTTATAAGAAAGAAACTTTTTAGCAGGGCCTGTTGCGACAGGACAAAGGGGGATGGTTTTAAACTAGAAGAGGGTAGATTTAGACTAGATATAAGGAAGACATTTTTTACAATGAGGGTGGTGAAACACTGGAACAGGTTGCCCAGAGAGGTGGTAGATGCCCCGTCCCTGGAAACATTCAAGGCCATGTTGGACGGGTCTCTGAGCAACCTGATCTAGTTGAAGATTTCCCTGTCCATGGCAGGGCAGTTGGACTAGATGACCTTTAAAGGTCCCTTCCAACCCAAACTGTTCTATGATTCTATGATTCTATACCAGGTCTTCTGCAACCCTCTTAGTGACAGATTTAACCCTTGAGCAACACAAAGGTTTAAAGCTATGTCACATCCTCTGAACTACACTGTGATGTGGCTGGCACACACGAGATGGGCAGTATCTCCATCTGGACTACCCAGATACCGAGAAGTTGAGTCTTTTACAACTAAGCTCCAGGTTCTGCATTAAGAAGAAAGCAAAATAAATGCGCTGCCTCATCAGTGTAATTCAAAGGAGCAGCTGGAACAAAATTTGCAACCCAACAAGGTATTTGGATTGGTTTTCAGCTAATCACAAACTGTAGTTTCAATCCTATGCTTTGATACTCTAGAATTTTTCAAGGTTCAATGGTCTGAGTTATGTGAATTCAAGCATAGTATTTCTGAGCTGTCAAAGAATCCCAAATCGGAGATTCTGAGATTACAAAGCCTGAATCCACTGTCTTTGCTAAACTATTTTCACCATCTCCTCAGCTCTGGCTGGAGAGAGTGACAACTGCAAAGGAAATGGTATCACAGCCCCAATGTTTCAATGTTTCTTCTTTACAAATGATAATTCAAGATGTTTTCACAAAACCAAAGTATATCTCTTAACAATAACTCTGCCATTCAATGGCTTCTTGTGTTCTGTTCTCAATTTTCACATTGAACCATCATTTGAGTGCCTAAATATCCTCCAAGGATGCCATCAAATGCACAGCTGGCATATAGGGTTTCTTTTGTGTTCTTCCTCCTCCTAACAGAAACATCCATAGATTGTAAGTTTTGAAAGAGCAGATATACTCATTTCTCCATGAAATGTCATGTGCTTTTATTAACATAGGCTTAAGAAATGCTACTCACCATAGAGGAATTTTGATGAGCAGAAAATCAGTTCCCTAAGTGGAATTTGGCCAAGACTGAATACAGTGTCCTGTCACACAGTTTCTAGATCTGTGGGTCCTTGGGAAAACAAAAGACAAGAGTCTGCAAATCTAAGACAAGGGCATGGCCCTAGCTTTTCAGTGTGATGGGTACTGGTCCACATGGCATAAATGAATATATATTTATTGCAGAGGCTCCAGCCCATGATACTGAAACATTTGTCAGTTGATCAGTGAGCTTTTGAGATTAAAAGATGCAGAGGAACAAAAATATTAAGAAACCACCATACCTCCCACACATTCAGAGGATGAATCATTAAGAGGCCAATTCTGCAAAGTGCTCCACACTTCTCTGCAGCTCTGCACAGGAAAAATTAAGCAATGATGTAAAACAAGAAAAAGTACCCTTTGCAACTGTCCCACCACCAACTGCTAGGAGCTATTCATTAACGATCACCTCTTTCTTTCCTCAACCCACACATGGGGGTTCAGAAGTCAGTAGCAGAACAAGTGATGTTTGAATTTAGCCCTGTCCACCTTTTTGATGATTCTTCCCAGCAATTGAAGGATAGAAGTGGACAAATAACTGGGGACATTACTGGCATCTGTTGTTGGTTTTTCAAGCACCAGCTGAACTACGATGTATCCTAGGATGACTGGTGTTTTTTCTGCTTTGGGAAAGGCAATCACGACCAGGTCAGGCATGGGCCTAATTGCTTTGTACTAAATAAACTTGTGCAGTGCAAACCATTTAGACCATTTGTGGAACATGTGATGTGGAAACTATACCCTTATGCTATGGGAAGCAGGTGGAAAGCAAACCTGCATGTTTATTACTCACTGCTATTTGAGTTCTCATCGGCTTGGCATGCAAGACCAAGAATCTGCAGAAGTAATCTACAGACTTTCATTCATACTGAGATATTTTAACACCATCTCTTAATCTTCAAGTTTATTTCATCTCGGTTCGAGGTTGAAGGGGTCAAGCATGAGATGTATATTTGTATTCAGGAGCTGGAAGCCTGAAATCATTGATAACCCAAATAACAGATTTCTAGAGAATAGCAGTAAATAATGTCACAAATACTTAAAAGAGGACAAGCAAGGAATATTTTTAAATACTTCTTTTTACAGGCCTCACACCAAACAAACTATCACTTATTTTAAAGCCAGAGCTGCAAGTTTCTGGAAATCATAGTCAATGGTTGTTCATTGGTCTTAATAGGTATCGGTGAAATGGGCAGTAATTTCATGGTTTACAGCGTTTGACGACTTCATGTCCAAATTTTCTGTTTTGCTTTTTTTTTTAACTTTAAAAGTGGTCATTAATCTACAATAATACATTAATGTGGTGTGGGTTGGGGGTTTTTTTGTTTATTTGTTTGTTTAAGGTGTATAGCATATCGTGTCCTATTAAAAAAAGTTTGACTAAAGAATTATGCAAAAGGCTTTAATAATTTAAATACTTGTTCAGCCATATGGAAATGTACAATCTGTTTTATGTTATGTGGGAAACCTACAGTTGCTATAAACTTAATGAATTTTAAAACCTCCCATCCGTTATTTAATACAACTATGCTAAAGTAATAATAACACTCATTCTGTTGCTATTTGCCATACTGGAGATGCTTAGAGATGAGTCAGGGATACAAAACTCTAACAGGGATCAAAAATCCTCACAGTTCAGGAGGATGCAGCACTGGAGTTTAGTCCCGCTATCTCTGAAAATACTATCACTTCATCTTTATGCGAGGAAATGTCATTATAATATTACACAGAACGGAAGACATATAATAGTTTGGTTCATTAGTATTTTTTCCATGTAATGCTTTATAAAAGAGATAAAGCTGAAGAAAATAAAAACAGACATGTAAATATTACGGTGAAGTACATTGTTCTTATTTAAATAAATTTCCTTGAGCAATATCTTCTTAAAAGGCGAAAATTAACCACTAAGATTTGTCTCACTGTATAAAAGTGATGGTAGTAATTATAAAGAACCCGATGGTCTTATGCTTATTTCATCCTGTTCTTAGGTCTTCACAGCAAAAATATTAAAATTTGCAATATTACCAAAAAGATGCAAACCTGTCAAATATATTACTCTGAAGTAAATTAACAATCAATTTATAGGAACCTACCATAGGAACTATTAAGTGGACAGTAGTAATGGTTTTCAATATAAAATTTATCAAAAATTATTGGAGAAAATATATGAAGCGTAGCTGATAGCTGATGAAATCTGCAATATGGCCACAGAGAAATAAGTTGCAGATCATCAAAGTTAGCTCTTGTGCAGAAACATCTACCATGAGTTCATTAATTTCACTTTTCACTGGAGAAGAGCAGGCGGTTTCCATAATGCAACCATCACAGGAAACTAATTCAACGCTGTACTTTAAGATTTACCCGTAGTTGGAACTTCCAACAGTTTAGATTTTTTGGTGCTCTGATCTCCCTTGCTCTCCGGAAGGCTTCGTAAATATGAATATCTTCGGCAGAAAGACAACTCTCTCTAAAGCACTGGCAAGTGGTCTTAGTAGAAGACTGCTCAAAAAAAGAAAGGAAAAAACAGACTTAGCTGGACTGGTAAAGCAATATTGGTAGAGCAATACAGTAACACTCTATACTTAAACCAGCAACCTAGGTCGTCGTCAGAAGCTGATAGATTTATGGTCTATGCCCTCCTGACACACATGCCCATAAACTCATGGACCTCAGAGGACCCTTTGCAGATTTAATGGTGCTCATCTGTCTAAGTGGTTTTTAGCCTGAGTCAGCAGCCAATCCCTGATCTTGCACCAATGAAGGCAAAGTGCACTTTCAACTATTTTGAATATCAAAAATGTCAAGTGATTGATTCTACCCAACCTCAGGCATTTAACTAAAGCACCTAGACAAGGACCTAATTAACCGAGGCTCTGGTCATCAACCACAGATGGAAAGCTGCAACCTCAAGAAGGTGCTTCAATCCAATCTTGCCCAGGTCAAGGGTGATGGTGTTCCTAGCTTAAACATCTCAGCCAGGTTACCAAGCTGAAATTAGTTGTGATGACCAACTGCAGGTCTCCCTGTATATAATCAGTGTATGTGTGTTCTGCTCTACTGGGCCCGTGTCCAGCACCAGGACCAGCCAGAACTGTTTCTGGCTCTTCACCTAAATTAGGAAAGAGTTCTGCTTCTGATGGAGAGTGCTCGCAGCTTCCCCTCTCCCCACTGGCTAGACACCAAAACTGTTCCCTTCTGAAATTTGTCAGTGTTTATTCAGTTCAAATTCTGAATGGAAATCTAGCTTGTTTTATTTTCCTTCAGACATGACCTTGTAAAGGACTTTTTTTGTTGTTGTTGTTAGTTAGTTGAAACTCTTAAGTCAGGAATAGAGCCTATAAATTTTCACTGTCCTATTCTGGCCGGTGGAGAATGAAGCCCCACAGATTCTCCCATAGCAAGAGGAAAGCTCCAGTAATTTATTTAGTGGGTGCCTTATTTTGGTCCTCAAGGTCCTCCCCAAAATGGAGAAGATGTTTTTTAAGTGCAAACAACTTGTTCCTGGGAAAAGCTTTGCCTCTACAGACGCTGGTCTACGAGCTGCTGAGGTACCTCACCTCTCATGGGAGGTCTTAGTACTGCTGCCGGATTAGCTGTGGCGTGGTTGAAGGTGAATACAAGGACATTTGATTTTTATTCATTCCCAAATGGGGTAATACTGAGTTTCCTTGCTTCTCACTAAGAAGGTGCCTTTACCCTCTTTTTAATTTGCATCTGCACCACTGAGAACTGTCCCCTGGTCCAGCCTTTAGAAGAGTCACGCTGCAGCTGGAGGAGCAACCGGGCGATTCCCAGATCACCCAAGAGCAGCACGGGGAGCACTGCCACCTTGTTTCTGTTCAACGAATACATGCCAAGCACATAACATTAATTAAGACATACTGTACCTCCAGCTGTTTGGATCTTGATGTGTTTATTTCCTTCTAATCTTAATTAGAAAAAAAAAAGCAAAGATGGTTAAAACATTGTAACATACCACTAATGTAGAACACCATTTTAAAAAGCCATGCAACAAAGTTACTACTGTTCCAAACGAGCCACTATGGTTAATAGTGTTATTTTTCTTCATTTTTTTGTTTTGCAGAAAATTTTGGAAGCACCAGTCAGTGACTAAACTCTGTGGTGTACGTCTGTGACAGCAGCATTTTGTTGTATTAAATCTAAACAATTATTACATGATTTCATAAATACATGTTTATGACTTGTCTATTAAGTACCTATAAACCTACTGCTTTTTCCCACTGTTCGGAAACATCACATGGAAAAGAAACAGTTTGCACTGGGTTTCATATAAGAACAGAAATAAACCTGAAAGCAAGCACTTACTAACTGTTATTACTGGAATTCACCACAATGCAAGTAAACACCTTCAAAACTAAAAATAGCGCTAAGGCTCTGCAAGTGCATCTGTCACAGCCTCTTACTCCTAACAGGGTTTTGTTTTCTTTGAATTCACAGAACACTCAGAGTGCGGAGAAGCTGTTCAGAAGACAACGTACCACATTGTCAGCATCTGCTCGAGGATCCTTCCGCAGAAGTAAGTGTGTTAAAATTTAAATAAACTGGAACAATCGCTTTAACGGTTACAAATAGCTCCACTGCCTTAAGAGGCTCCAAGGCTAGTCAGTCTGTCTGAAATAATAATTGATTTTTAAAGGAAATACATCCTGCTAGACAAAATTAAACTGAGAAAGCAGGAGAAACGCGATACGCAACCTTCCAATACCTTTTGGTGCAGCTTTCGTCTGACTGGAAACCATGGCAGCTGCGTCCGATGGCAGACCAACATACACACCACCATAGTTCCTGATTTAAAGAAACAATTAAAGAGACATCAGAACTTAATTGTAACACTTCTCCCTATAATGTCGACATCACGCGGCAGCATTACAAAGACCATGGACGGTCAGAGAGGAGGGCACCTCTGCACAAGCATCCTCAGAGGAGCCCTCCTTTCCCACAGCTATGGAAAAAGTGCATATTAAGTGCCACGTGCCTGCTAATATGGTGCCAGGCAAAAAAACCTCGAGGCTAGCTGTTACTCTTAAGTGGGACCCAAGCCTGTGAAAGGAGCTATTTTCCACTCAAGTTCCTAGTATTTTTCATTAAATCCCAACTGTGTTGTGACAATAAACCCCACTGGCCCACCTTCTTCTAGACACCAAATATATCCAACCGAGGACAGAGCCAATCTGATAGTAATGTTCGACACTGGGACCTTTGGAACACCTCACTTCAAACAACGCACACCAATTAAACAGCACTTTGACCTCTCCTCGTTAATAAGCAGGACCTGCATCCCCTGCTTAGGGCCACACTTGGAGAAAACTGTTAGTAGGAAGGAGCATGAGGGTGTTAGGTGCTTTCATAGCCCAACGCTCTCCCCTTCATGGCCTTGCAGAGCGCATTTTCTGGCTCCGAGGCCTATATGAAAAGCAGGGACTGATGCAAGGAGGTGAAAAACTGGGTCCTTAAGAGCCTCTGCTGTGCTTGGAGCTACTTGCAGAGACTCCCATTATGCTGCTCTGCCCCGTTAGGTGCCAAATGAATCACGCCCCCTCCAACCCCTGGAGCGCTGAGTTGATTTCTGATTTGAGATAGAGTCGCATTTCCTTTGATTTCCAGCCCAGCGGAGATCTCCCGCAGGTGCTAATGCCATCTTCTGTGGTGGGGTTGGGGTGAAGGCAGAGGTCACTGGCCCTTATCGAGCACATCACCTACAGCTGTGAGATAATGTGCTCTCCTTGCCACAAAGCTCTCCTCCCTCCAACTCATTAACGGGGTGGGGAGGCTCATCAATACTGGGCTGTGTGTGAGATTTCCTCCTCTTTTCTTTTTTTCTTTTTCTCTGCTTTGGTGGTGTTGGTGGGACAAGGAGGAGGAAAGGAAGGACGTATATCTGGCGGCAGAACTCTCTGCAGCCTATTGCAAATAAAGCCAGTCCCGGTAGAGCACCTACCTCCTTTTGTCATCATCTGATACGGATTCTTCTGCTCTGTAACACCAAAAGATATAAAGCACATTAGCAGATTGTTTCTTTCAGAAACTCCATCACCATCTGGGTAGATTCAGGAGCAAGGGAAGAAGGGGATTAATACTGATGCCAGTTTAATTCAGGCCATCCACAATTCAATTAAGTATTCACACAGGCACAAAAAGAGTGACAATTTTCCAATCTAATGTACAGAAGAAAAAAAAAGGATTGAGAATAGATGCAGCTTAGTTTTCGTGACCCTGCCAGTGATGCCTGAAAAGTAGGTTTGGGAGCTGAAACAGGTAAATTAACACTTCCTGAGTGAGTCCCCACAACTGCTCCACTCATAACAGGAAGATGAAGACTCTGCATGGAACAGGAACGAGTCTGGGCTGCCATTCCACCAAAAGAGGACTGGAAGGGACTGGGTGCCCATGCTGGCATGGGAATGAGGATGAAGAAAGATAAACTTTCACAGCAGCTGTGCCAAAAAGATGTTACAGAGCCTCTCCGTAAAATGAGGTACTGCAACTCCTGAAGTCAGAGTTGTTTGCAAACCAAATAACTGTTACTAATCCTTTATAAATGGGCAATTACTTCTCTTTTACCTTTAGGGTAAAATCACAGGTCAGTCTGTAGGTCGATAGGCAGTCACTGCAGTTTGACTCCCCCCACTGAAATACTGTCCAGTGTAGCTGAACCAGGGCAGGGGGTAAAGTAATCGGCATCGACGTGAAGGCAAATTAGTACGGAAAAGATAAAAATTTTATTCTTACTCGCTGAGGGTATAGTGCCTGCGCTGCAGTCTCAGTCTGTGCCCCAGTGTCAGTCTTCACACAAACCACTCACCCACGTTTGATTAAACATTTGGACTTTGAGCTCTGCTTGCATGGCTGGGTAGGGATCGGGGCAGCAGCTGCATTTTAGCTTGGTCTGCAACCTACCAACCTAGCAATAAAAATAGAGGCATGATAACTTGAGTGCTGTTAAATCCACAGACATCCTTCACCCCTTCCCTACAGCTGGGGGCAACTGTGACAACCGCCTGAGAAGGAGTCCCGCGCCATAGCTGCTCAGGGGGCCGTGAGATATGGCCACAGTGGTGCCCAGGGAAGGCTGCCCACAGCGAAGGGGCACCGCAAGCCAAGGTGGGCTCTGTTGTGGAAACGCTCATGCACAGGCTGTTCACCCAGATATTCTCACCTGGAGGGGAGAATTGCCTGGACTATGGGGGCAATGCAAAGATACTCCCCATCACGAGCTGATCCATGAATTTCTGATCTGCTCCCCAGGCAATAAAACTGAGAACTGGCCTTTACCCAGCGTTAGGGCTAAATCCATTCTGTAGCCTTGGAAGGCATTTCTGAACTATGATATTTAACAATAATATATGACATTTCTTATTGTAATTTATTTATTCTAAGAGGTAGATGTGTTTAATCGTCAGGGCTGTATGCCATTACTGAACCCTGAAGTCAATAGCATTTTGGCCCAAAGTGCAGAGAGCTCATCACAAGACGCAGCCTTAAATGCAAGAAAATGCCCCTTAAATCTCAGTCAGCACTCTTCTGGGAGAGTAGCAAATGCCTTAAAAATATTGCTATAAGTTAGAAATTATCTTACATTTATCTTCTTTCTAAGTGGCAGAACATTACAAACTACCCTTTCTGCATCACCACAGTGAATAAGGGTACACAGGTCCTTTTAATGGTAGAGGTTTGGGGTAAATTTAAGTATGCTGCAGTTTTGCTAAGTGATATTCACACAAGGCATAGCACTGAGTGGGGTGAGCCTCCCTGTCTCATGTCTTTGCCTACATCTTACCACTCAAGAGAGATGGAGCAATAAACTCCTCATTCTCTGGCACTCCTGCCACTCCTCCCTGGAGGAGCTAGTGCCATTTCAGAAGGCATCTCCCGTCTTCTCTGACCCCATGTAGCCTAGGCCACCTTGCAGTCCTCACACATGCAGCCAGAAAACTGCAGAGATATAACTTTCCTTGAGGACTGTGAAGCTGCTCTGTCCTAGCGTGGGCCAATTCCAGCTGAAGAAAGCGGAAAGCCTGTGTAGATCAGTGAGTGGAAACGAGCCCTGTATTTTTAGCAAAAAAGATGACAACACTTTAAGAAAGGGACTTTCGGTGCCAAAAGATCACAAACAATCATTTCTGTTGAATCAACTGAATGTGTCACAGGATTGATTTTCTCATACAACTGGAAACATTTTCTATAATCCAGATTAATCATTATCCAGAGAAAAGAATCCTTTAAAAGCACTGGCAACTTCATTCGCAGCTCAAAGCCTCTAAAATGGAGTTGTAAGAATAATAATCAATATTGTCCAACAGGAAATTAATGTCAATGCTTAAAAAAAAAAAAGCCTCTACTAGGCAACAGGGCTATTTTCTTCTGTTCTAGAAATGTTTTGTAACAGGGCATCACTGGACCATTACTGTCATTCTCTCACCAAAACAAATTATCCAAGTCTATGATTAAGCAGACTAGGATTTTTTTAAACATTTTGCTTTCTTCTTTTCCTCTTAATAGCTACAAATCAAAGCCTAATTTTGCAATACCTTTTCCCTTAAATGCGCAACAGCAAATATAATCTGGGATTGTAGAGGCCACAGCTCTTGGGCTGGGTGATGACCAGGTACAATCTGTTGTAGTCCTGCTAGGAAAGGGGAGGTGAGCAGAGACAGGGGGAACATGGAAGCGTGAGAAGGAAAACAAAAAAAAATTCTGGTGATGGCATTTAAGGAAGAAGGCATTTTCCACCCCTTTCTGGTGACTCCTTTCTAAGCAGCGTGGGAAGGAGGGCTGCTCCAGTTTATGCATTACGCACATTCACACACCTCTTGCCTTCACACACTGTAGCTTAAGGCCCCATTTTGAAAGGCGTCCACTAATTTCACATGTTCAAATATCCAGGTGCCAGCTGAGCCATTGCAGCAGTTGCTGCTTCTGTGCCCAGGCTGGGTGAACACGGCTGGCTGCAGGGAGCAGGGCCGCAGCAGCCACGCTGGACCGCGTGGAAATGAGAATGGAAAGAAGCTCCTTTGGTTTTGGTAGTGCTCCCATTGCCACACCTCCCAGACTCACAGAGAGGGTATGGGGATACGGGAGTCCAGCACATCCCTTCTCTCCCTCTCTCTTTAGCTTCTTCTTATGTCAGGGATGAAGGAAGAACCTAGCATAAAAAATATCTTTAAACATCTCCATTTACAGAATCCTCCAGGAAGAGCAAGCTAGGATAAACTTTTCAAGGAACTTAGCAGTCTGATGTTCTTTGTACTGATCTGCTGCCGTGTCGCCGCATCTTCCTTCAGACGTTGTTGACACCTACTGCAGAGGAACTGAGAGGACTGAGGTTTTTCAGCAGGTAGCGTAGGTGGAGTTCTGTAGCCGGTAGGCAGATTTAACAGCAAATCCACATAACGGCACTCTATCTTCAGCTAGAATAAATGTTTCTTTTGTTAAGGATTTGTCTATCCCAAGAGGCTTCCTGTCACCCTCCTAAGTCTGACAAATATACTTGGTTCAACTGCCAGTTTTTAAATCCATCAGTCCCATGTCCATCTGATGCTAAAAGAAGCTGCCATTTTTCACATAATATTTTAAATATCAAATGACAGGCATTCACATTAATTCATTCCATCTACATTTTTCTTACCTCAGCTTTTATGACTCTGTTCGTGCTGAGCATTGTATAGACTCTTTCTAGCCGTGCTCAGTAGTCCCACCAGAAGTGATTCACTAAACTTTCCACAAGTGACAGACTACTACTCAGTTTCTCAGCCTTTCTTGGGAAGAAGGGCCTGTCATTTGTATTTGATGGATTCCTTACCAATGTTTTGAAACAGGCTTGAACTGCTGTGTCCTTTCCTTCCTACTGTTACTAATCTTCCTCTGAACTTAGCCACATTCTGAATATCACAGGCATTGCATTATTTTCTAGCATATACCTTACCCCTCCTGTATCTAAGCTTTTCCAGTTAGCAGTGACGTACTTCTCTTTATTAGCGGGGCAGGAGCGTTGGCCGAAGCTGGCCGACAGATTCACCGTTGATTTGAGGGTTGGAGTACGCAGGGAGAGATCACATTCCCAGACCATACGTCCTTCTTGTCATTGCGTGGCCCTCAGTCTCACAGCACTTCCTCATCTTACCGGTGGAGAAACTCAAGGTCCAGAGGGCAAAGCAGCTTCCTCGCGGCCACCCGGGAGGGCTCAGAGCAGGCTCCAGCCCTCCCTCCTTCCACCCGGCTGCTCGCTCCAGGAGATGCTGGCGCCTTGGCAATGAGTCGCAGTCAAGAAAGGAGAAATCTCTTGAGTTAGAATAACCGTACTCTGTATCAAAAAGTACGAAGTAAGTAAGGACACACCTACATGCTTTTCTGGACCAGAGCCGATACAACTGAAATTTAATGGCAAAAAAACCATGGGTTTTTTTAAACAGAATTTTTTTTTATCTTTAGCTGATAAAAGCGAAAAGGTGTAAAATAAAAGCTTGTGTGGATCTATAATGTTAGTTAATATAAATCTGTTCATTTCCATGAAACTAAAACAGTTTTTCTGGTATTTTACTTCCTTCGTAAAAATCTGCTGTTGAATGTTAGGATGATTGATTTAGGACTTTTCAGGTCATCACTGCCGTTCCTCATTAACAGATCTGCATTTCTAATGTCTGATGAGAAGGCTCAAACATGCTATTACTCACACAGGTTGTTGGGCTGACTCTAGTGTACCTATCTGAATGAGTAATGGTTCCAGGATTGACCCTTTCCCTTTGTTGAAGTCTGCGCTAGTAATTAGTTTTTTGTAAGTTATCCAGATACTTTTTTGAAACATGACAGATGATCTAACACTAACAAGTAGGATGTTCCCAGTTTAACTCCTGAAGTCTGGCCCTACAAATGCTTACACATTCATAAACACCGTTCTGCATATACCCATACCTTTAAGCACAGAAACATGCCTACTAAATTCGTAACTTAAGTTGTGCTTGCAATTTTGAAATTTAAAACTACCAAAGAGCAAGGAAAGCGATGCAGTTCTAAGTCAGTCACCTAAATTAGCTTAACTGAACAACAAAAAAAGGCCCTAATATACATTAAAAACCGTGGTTTGGTATATATAAAAGTGAACAGGGCATGGATGCTGCAGGCTGTACCAAAAAGAGGTTCCTCATAAACTTGCCTTCTGTAATTTATTTATTGTCTGACACTGCAAACCCACAAAACAGACTACACGGGTAACACAGATCTCAAGAGTATCTGTGACAACAGTGCCCATCCGCCAAGTGAGACCTGTTGTTAGTTCTCAGCCATGCTCTGTAACAGCAAGGACAAGCCTCTTGTTAAGCTCTTCTCTCCACTTGTTTATCTGACTTGACAGCCCTCATTTCTACACCAGAATTCCTCTGTCTAATTAGAGTAGTTATTCTAAATGAAGTAAATAAAACTGAAGAATGTTCCTATTGCATAACACAAAAATCTCTCCCAGATCCCTCGGTCTTAAACTCTAGTGGCAAATACCAATTATATGAAATAGAAAAAGGCAAGACCTCAGGAGGACATCTTTAATGTTTCCTTTGATAGGAAAATAAATTTATGGCTGAATAAAGCTGTTCCTGCACATTTCTACATCAGCAAATGAAAAATGGGCTGAGAAAGGCAGATCTTTTGCTGCTGCTTTTCTGAAAACCAGAAGTTGGCAAGAGGCAACAGGATAATAGAGGTTCAGACCTTCCACATTTAGAGAAAAACAGGATGGGTAGGGCTGCCCTCTGCTACTTAGCGTCAAAGATAAGGGAGAGAAAGAGGAGCCTGACAGATAGTATCTTCACTGCGGAGAACATCTAAAGAAGGTGGGTACTTTGAAAAGCAAGTCTGGATGAGTTACCGGGTCTCCTGCAAAGAGGGGAGATTTGCCTCAGTGGCTCTTTAGATCTCTCACAGGGCTTGGGGGAAATTTATGTGGTCGCTTCATACAATGACATGGCCTTTGGAATAAGGTGTACTGACACGTGACAGGGAAGAGCAGTCTGAAGTAACATGCCCACCTCTGGGAGACAACTCTCAACAGAAGCAGAGAAACGTCATTTCTGTTAGAGAAATAACAAGGGAAGGAATCTGTAGAAAAGTAAACAAGACATGAAGTTGTTTTGTGGAGATGGAAGCTGTCACTAAAAACAATAAACGTCTGGTGCCGTTGATTATATGTTAGGAGCCAGATGAATCACGTATGACTAAGTCTAGTATAAGGCTAGTAGGACTGAAGCTAAGTCCAGGGCTACATATTTGAAAGAGTGGAGTAAGTACTTACACATCTTTAGTAGTCCCTGTGGCACCTAGAAAGAAAAAAAAAAGTGCATGTTTACAAGATAATGGCATAATCCTCTAACTCAACCGATAGTACAACAAGCATTTTTCTGCCTTTCTGTCCTAAACAAGGCAGAAATAGCAACAGGAATTTTCTATTGTCAGAGAACAGGTTTCTCATGATTGTCTAGTTTATTCTTAATGATTATCTGTATTATCCCTTAAGTCTATCACGCTTAGATCTGGGCCAGATTCTCAGTGGGTAAAAATGATGCTGCTGTGGACCAGTGCTCAGCTACAGTCACTCAGGATGAGAGCAATAAAAGATAAAATTCATCTTTCTGAATTTTATATGCTTCACTTTGCTCAGCCTTCTCGTGGTTTTGTCTGCTACAAAGTCATCACAACTAACCGAGCAGTTACTCCTGAATGCCTGTTTATTTTGTGCACATGCCATTTGATTCAGTTGTAGACTTGGCACTACATGTGTAAAATGCTGCTCCATTCTTCCTGCCAGATAAACAAGGTTTTATAAAACAACTAGACAGAACTAATATAAACATTGGGACACAATCCATCCAAAGCCCCAGACATCTAAAGAGATCAACCACCCCTTAATTCATCTTGCTATTTAACAGAAAAGCTACCTGGCTGCCTGATCTCAGTGATTGATTTTTTTTGGTGACTCAGATGCTTCTTGCTGGGAGCAGAACATTCACTCAAGTACAAACTCTTTCCTGTTCCTCCCAAGTTATTAATGCCATGTTGCTATTGCTGGTATATCATTCAACTGAGTAACCAGCAAATTATCCTTTCTATTAATTACACAAGCTAGGGTAGACATTAGAAAACCTTTCACTTCTCCTTTTCCTCTTCCTGTCAATGCTTAGCTGGAAGAGGTTATCTGAGCTCACTCTGAAGGAACTACAGTTGTCAATCCAAAAGATTTTATGGGTTTGGAGGTAGGTTGGGCTTTTTTCAGCCGTGGCACTTCATTTCTTGACAATCTTTATTTTTGCAGCTGAAAAATATCCATAAATAGCAAATATCTTTTGTCTCATTCTGATGTGTAAGAATATGCCTTCTGCATCCTTATTTTAAATGCAGAGAGGAAGAAACAGTCCTGCAAGGCTTTCCAGCACTGTCTACCTGAATGGATGGCTTGGATGGCAGGAAACATCTCCCTCTGCAGCTAACTCTTGAACATAATATCACTCCCAATTCCTATGACTTGACTATCCCTCCTTTTCCCAGCAACAAAATAGACTAGGCTTGCATAAGACTGCACACATTTCTTTTGTTAGTATTGCTTCCAGAGTCAGCAAAATCTCAGTACAGCTATATGTATCAGCAGAAACTCTTAATTAAGCTGGAGGGAGTACCTCTATGCACAATAAGCTTAGGTCCTTGCTTTAAAACTTTATTCTACCAAGCAGCTTTCTAAGACTTTTTGGCTCTATAGGCACGTCTACATAGTACTACATATAAACCCTCCAAATTAATTGTGTCCAGGTGGAAGGTTGGCATTGCAGGGCTGCATGCAAGCTCGATCTCAGCCAATGTAGGGAGACATTTTCTGCTACCAAGGCTAGTTCATCCAGAGTCAGCTCAGCTATGTACCTTCAGGGCACCACCCTGCACATCTAGACAGAGCCTAGGCATCAGCAACACCTCAGGCAACATACATTTTGAAAAGCCTAGCTCCATTGCTGTAGCTAGCAGGATTTTTTTTTTTCCAGAAGAAACTATTCCTGTGCTGTGCCTGTTCTGCACCAGAACCATGACTTTCTCATTTTCTCAATCTAAGCTCACTGCAAACAAACTCAGTTTCTCCAGAAAGGTTCATGGTCCTTTGTGAGGCCTTTGCCGAGCCTTTTCTAAGCTTAAGCTGAGGTCTCAGCGCTTTGGATCCTCATCTGAAAAATTAATGCCTTCCTTGCACGAAGTATACCAAAAGTAAAAAGTGTTTAATACACAAACCGAAACCTTAGCTGAGTGAGAAGAACTGTGTGTCTACAGTACCGCTACATTTCCAGTGGATATACTCAAGTTCCAGTCCATCACCAGGCACACTTCAATGCCTTGCCTACGTTCAACGCCATACCCGTCTTCAATGCATTACAGTACACATACATTTGCACTCTGGGGACAGGAGCTGTCTCTCAGACCCATCAACTTGGGCTTTGTGTAGAGCTATACAACTATGAACCTGCGTTTGTTAGAACGGAGATGTGCCCCTAGCACTCAGAGCAGCACTTGTTCCCTTTGAATATTAGAAAGGGTACCACTGCTGAAAAATCACTGCAGCATTTTGAAACACACCTCACACAAAAACATTGAGAACTAAGTATGATAAAAACAAATTCATTTTTTAAGAGATTATTTTTACTATTAATAATAAATAAATACATATAATAAATAAACAAACAAATTTATTGTTTTCTGTTGTTTTTATAAACACAAAGAACCAGGTTATCCTCACTCCCATTGATGGGATCCCATTGATTTCAGTGGTGTTATTTCTCATTTTCACTAGCAAAAGTGAAACAAGAGTTTGGTTCAAATTCACTTGAGTACCACTAAAGCACCTGAATATAGACCTGCAAGTATTTCCAGTGCAGTTTTCTTCCTGGAAGAGTTCCGAGCTTGCAAATGAACATCACTTCAGTTAAGTGGCCCATAACTATGTAAAACTCATAAGGTTTTCTTCATTAGGGAGCCGGAACACTCCTTATACATAGATTTTATTTCACAAGGAACCCAGTAACATTTCAGTTTGTACAGACATGTTTGTTTTTAAAGTCCGATCCATTCACCCTCACGCCTGTTACTTCACTGACATATTTCTCTAACTCTTGCATGTTTAGTGAGTGACACATTATTTTACAGCTACTCAAGTTCCATCTGCCAGAAGTTCAGCCAAAGAATCTTGTTTACTACCGATTCACAGTGTGCCGCAGCAGCAAGGCGTAGTGCTCTTGTAGCCATGATGGTTTAGAAATATGACTTGAGAAAAGGCTCGCATATTTGAAACCTTGTCCATTTTTTCCCACTATATCAGCTTGACCTAAAAAAAGGCAGCACTTGACCCTACAAACCTAGTCTCAATAGCCTCATGTTGGTTTGGTTTTCAAAACCTGCCTAACCTCAGCAACAGACTGAGAGGTGGCCAGGAAGCTGCGTCCACAAAAAATAGGCAGTATTAAGCTGTCCTGAATAACCTCTCTGCTCACACCATCTACGTAGTAGGACCATGGGTGCATTTTGGCATTCTAGAGCTGCAGGAGGACGAGGAGGAGTATAGCCTGCAGAATAAACGAGGCACATTCAGACATACATCGCTCCGAGCCCAAGTGATTACGGAAGAAAAACATTCTGTCTAGAGCAGTGGAGCTGTGATCCCTCAAAAAACCCTATAGAATTTAAACAGTCACAAATGAAGAAGGGCAAAAATGTATCCCAAAGCATCTTCCATTCAGTGAGAGGGGGTTTTGCACTTTCAAAACAACAGTAGCTTGTTACTGGCGACCCTGCAGAATTTCAGTAATTGCAGGACAAATGCAAAAGATGGTTGAAACAAATTGATAGCCACAGATGTTTCTCTGTGCTAAGAAATGCATCATGAGTGAACGTGGAAGACAACAACTTAAGAAAAATATAAAAAGGATGAGAGGCAACCACTTACATGAATAAAAACATGGATATAAAAAATGCTAGTATCTGACTTCAGAGCAGATTATGAAACATTTTCCCATTAATTTTTAATGAACATTTTCCTCCAATATGTTATTGCAAATACTTCAAACTGTTATAAAAAGCAAATAAAAAACTCAAAACTACATGTACATGCATGCAACAGTTAAGATTACGAATGAGTTTTCTATTGTAGGCTCCATTCTGATTTGCTCCAAAAGACAGCAATATGGAACCAAATCCTAACATCAATGAATTTATTCTATTTATACCTCAATGTAACCAAGTACAGAATTATATCAATTTACTTCAAACTGATTTCTTCGTCAACTCATCAGGTGACAGCTTTGTAAACAGACTTGACCTGATCAAACATTAATTTTAAAAATTAGTTGGATTTTAAATAGAATGGCAGCATGGTTTCCTGGGGATTCCACCAAACTTGAAGTTAATAAATCTGTTTAAACTTGGTGTAAAAGTTCTCCTTCATTATAATTTGGCTGTATTTGAAGCTCTCCACAGACTAACAGCTTCTCTGTATATTTAAATTAAGGCTAGACTGCCAGCCTCCACTGAGTACTATAATTTAAGGTGCTGTCATTGCTACTACAATTCATATAGAAAGGAGGAGGTAGTTAAAAATTGTTAGTGAAGCAACACCAGAATGAAGGGAAATGCCTTAACTCAGAAGAAAAAGTAAATTAATGTTTAAGGGCATATTTTTAAAAGACCAAAAAAGAACTATTTTGGAGCTTCTAAAGCACCAGGAAATAACATGAAAGAAGGATATGCAAAGCGAGCTAACAAAACACTAGAAAAACAGCAATTTGGTAATAAAACTTCCTATGGATAATGGGAAATTTAAAAAATAAATGTAATCCATAGCTAATACATAAAATAGCTGCGTGATTTAATAAGGATGTGTATACATCAGTTTACTCGGAAAACAGAAGTTGTCATTTCTCAACTGAGGAGCCTTTTGCCAGCGTCTGATGGCCTGGAAGGAAAATTTAAACTCTGTGAGTTATATCGGTGTTCTGGAGTACTGCACCACAGACAGAAATGTTATTCTAGATCATGTCTATCAGTTTAGATCTCGCAGACCATAGGGCTGATAGCTCCTCTGATGTCATTCCAGCCATGCAACAGAAGATAATATCATTAGCTGAACTATCATTACATATACGTCTGCTTAGGAAAAATTGAGTTAGGCAACAATAGAAATTTTACCAGAGAAAGAAAATAGAATACACGTCTAATGTATTCTGTGAAGTATGCTACAATATTATCCTTAGTCATATAATATGACAGAGTGTGTTACAGGTTAATTATATGTTATGTACCTCTAGCTTTGACATTACTGACTGTAGAATAGTCATAACTTTAGCATTACAGATGTAGTCATGCTGTGCAAGCCACAAAATTGATTTGTATTTACACAGTGTTCATGTCTTTCGGGAAAATATTGAGAGTTACACTTTCCTTAAGAACTCTAGAATTCCGATTAAAAATGGTACGTCTTCTCCTTCCCCTACATAAAATAATTTTATTTTTATTAGACACACTTTGTAAGGAATGCTAAATGGAAAAAATAAATAGTAGACATGTGACTTCCTACTTTTATTACCAGTTGTTGGTTATTGTAACACCGTAGACTGCATAGAGCTGTTCCTGACTGACAGTGGTGAAAGTGAGAAGAGAACTGGACCATTCAGAGCCGTAGTTGCTTTGGAAAGGTCTATCAGGGCAACAGTAATAATTCCATTATACTAATTATGTGTTTTACATGGCATTGGTCTTTTTACCTGCACCAACCCATTGGAGATCTGTGGACTATTTCTAAAGAGTATGCAAAAGGCTGCCACAAAATGCAAGTTCAAATGTATTATGAATAACAGTACAGGTAAATTAAACTACTGAAGGGGTCGTACCTTCAGTAAAAATAATTTATGAATCTACAAGCCAAAACCTGTTGAAAATAGCTGCCTTTAATGCAACAGTGGACACGTTTATTTAAACAAACAAACTTTCAGTTCAACATAATTCACTAAATACTACCGCTGTCAGAGTTAGTCTATTTGACATCTACCCATTTGTGTCCTGGTACAAGTTCCACAGGGTGGCCGGATAAACATTAATCGAGAAGCTACCACAAAGGGACTAATTATCAACTCAAAATTTTCCTCTGAACTTCTCTGATACTTGCTCTGGTGCTTTTACCCAGCAAACAGAAACGGGATGTGAACAAGCATCACCCCAGCAGTATGAAGCTACGTTGGGTCATATACTGAAACAACTTCCAGTCACAGCAACGCAGGAATCAACTAAGGGGAGAGAATTAATCTGTGCAAACGGGACGCCTCTAATAAGAGTGCTGGAAGTTCAAGCAAATTCATACAGTGCATTCTTCATGGATGAGAGGCCTCTGATAGATACACATGATACCTGAAACCTAATTTATAATCATTTAACAGAACTCAAGTAAGCAATAATGGCAGAAAAGCCTCCCCTTCCCCCATGAGTGTGAAGTGCAGGGTTTAGTGGGAAAACCAGCAACACACCACACAAACATACACACATACAACTTGGAGAAGTCATCATCAATCACACTCAATGTCCAGTTCTGCAAATCAGGACGAGTACCACCAGAGGCACCACTGAAGCTCTGGATAAAGTAAGTCAAAATGTTGAGAGATGAAGGCCCAGTAATTCCAGCTGATCCAACCACTATTTTGCTGTGCATTTTCAAGAGGTTATGAAGCTAACAAATTTATCTGAAAGACTTAATACACGTACTGAAACAGGTGGCAATGTTTGCCAACTGCAGTTAGGATGAAAAATGATTGAGAAATGCTTATATTTATAATTATACGGTGAAGGTCTGCTTATCAATTTCCATATACTTTCCTTTTTTGCGGGGGCTGGGGTGAGGAAGAGCACAACAGCACCATCTTCCCAGGTCTTATCTCTTTTGAAAATAACAATGAACAAATAAGGGAGCCAGCTGGACGCACCAGCCAGCGGTACACATTAACATGCAAGAAACCTCAATCTCGGAATATCCTCCAACTTCTCCGGCAAGCAGAGGAGAAGTAGTGGCACAAACTCATTTCAGAAGTGGCATTCGTGGCCTTATAGGGAAGCAAAGAGGATGGAGCTTACACGCCCAGCAGGATCCTTAGTCCAGCTCCTGGCCTGGGCTCGCCGTGCCTAGGACGGCTACTGTGGGAGGCGGTGACCCTAAGGACCATGCGGGCACCAGAAAGCCTCCGGTGCCCGCCGGCGGGCCACATCACCCGCTCTCC
>NW_009190516.1:0-10177 GCF_000690835.1 Fulmarus glacialis
GGGGTGAGGGCCGGGGAGGGGGGGGCGCCTCACGGATTTCCTGCAGCGCTTCTGCTCGGGCTGATAATGGCCGCTGTCTTGGAGCCCAGGAAAAATCGGTGTACCCTACGTGGTGAATTTCTGTATTGACTAGCGATATGTTCTGGGAGGAAAACGAGAGGACGGCAGGTTTTGTTGATTTTTTTTTTTTTTTTCTTTTTTCCTTCAAGATTCTTCTTTCCTGCAGGGCAGGTAAAGGTGAATGTTGTAGGGCTTTCACACAGAAAGTCATTTATGACTAAGAGGATTCGATGGCTCACATGAAATTTTTCTGTGGCATCACTCTCATTTACTGATCCCTTCCCCCTCTTGCCCCCCAGCACAGACACGCACATGACCCGGGGATTATCACCAACGTATTTTGGTATGGGAGCACACCAGGCTAGTGAACAGATTTGTCCGGGGTGTCACCTTGCCAACAAAACTGACCTACTGATATGCAAAATTGCATGTTGGGGGCAGGGGTGCAGGGAAACAGAATCATGGAGGATGGAAACCTCTTTAAAAGTCAGAAGTAAAGTTTGCTAATGGATTTTACCAGACAATGCAAACAACATGCTGAGTTTGCTACAGCACCAGCTCCACTCTCTGCGTCACTGGGACAGCTCTTTCAGAAGCTGCATCTTCATGCAGAGAGGCTGCGCTGCCCAGGCTGACAGTTTGTTGGTATCAGCTCTACAGTAAGAGCCTCTCAGCGTCTGACATCTCCAGAGGCTTTGCCGTTTCACCTTTCACAGGGGCTGTGGTCTGTTTATCTCTATTGCTCTGCTGAAGTTTTCCATTCTTCAGCCAAAGCAGTTTTGCAAAATTCCTCCCTTTTCTGCTAATTAACCCTTTTCCTCATCAGGCATCAGTAAGACTTTTAAAACATAATTTAATTTTTTTTCCCTGAAGTCCATTTGTTTCCCTTTACACTTTGAGTTTTCTATTTTCTGCTACTAAATTGTTCTTCCCCATTTCCATCCTCCTCATGGTTTCACTCTTTTGATTAGTCTCACATTCTCCAAAAAATTCCTCACAGTTACAGTATCAATTGGGGAAAGGGGAAAAAAAAGTAGCCAGCAGCTGAAAGTTGTCCTTTCTATCAACTCTGCCAAGAAACTGCTCACAGCCTCCTGGCTCCATTCAGAGACTACCATTTAATGACCTTTCCAAGGGTCAAATACTAACAGGGATTGGTATTCATGTACAGAGTATTTTCAAGCACTGTATCCCGAAATGTGAATTACAGCATTTTGTATTCCAAGATGCAACTTAAAGGTTTTTATTCATCGAAGTACAGCACCTCAACTCACTTGAGGCAAAGTATTTTTTTCTGAGGATGTACTTCATCAAAATGTCCTCCTCTGTGGGACAGAAAATTTCAGTGAAGTTGCCAAGGACTAAATGCTTTCCCCCTCCCTGATTCGTACTGTGTTTGATATTATCTTGGCTGCGATTTCATCAGAAACCGTGAGCAAAACAGTGTGGTAGAAGCAGTGAGTAGAAGACCTTCACAGGAAAATTAAATGACACAAGAAGTGGCATTAGAGATTTGTAATGAGGGGGCTGCTGAGAGAGTGCTAGCAGCATAAATGTCAGGGAACAAGCATGCTGTGAGAGGTGTGATTGCTCAAATGAGCGTTGAATGTTCGTGGTTATGAAAGGTCCCTATGCCATTTTCCATAAAAGTAACGATGTTAAAATCCAACGATCTACCAAATTCTTTCACTCTTCTCATCACATAAAGTTCCTTATCTAGTTGCAATTTGATACGCAATTCTTCCTTCTTTGTATTTTACGCACAAAAGGGTTCTCATCTCAGCGTACAGAAACAGCGAATTTGTTCCTGTGTGTTGTGAACAGAGCATGATTAAATTTCCTAAACAAAACATATCTTGGACAATAATGGTGCCTTTAGGAGAAGTTGGTTTTTAATATGCTTTTCCACATGCTAGTTTTAAAAAACGGAAAATGTGACGTCGTCTAAATAATTCCAGGTGGTGAAAACTAGAATTTGATAGTCCAAAAGAATTAGCTGTCGTCTCAGTGAAGCAGTTTGGAAAATGGGTGAGTTTTCAGTATAGAAGAATCTGAGTGACTTTGCAGCCTAACTCCTAGGTTTTAGGTCATCTCTAAACTCAGGTTGTAGGAACTCCCTTTCTGGATGAAAAGCACATTAAAAATGTTGCATTCTTAGCATATATGGTGAATTCTATACCCATGACAGCCTTCAGTAAGCCCTGCCACCAGCAACCACTTTAATGTATCCCCACATCTTCCACTGCAATTTTGCTTGACCTTTACAGGCCTTCTCTGTTAGGTGACTGATTTTGCTGGTCCACAGAGCAGTTGGTTAAGTGAAGTACCGCTGGAAAGTAAAACTCTTTGTTTCATGTTCTGTAGGTGCAATACTGAAAGTTTTGATTTGTGAACTGGCTGCTCTCTAGCCAGAAGACCCAGCCATGGGGGTGCTTGTACCACCCAGTACAATCCCTCCTCACTCTCTGTGTCCTGGAGAAGACAAGCCTGATGAAGGAGTCTTGCAAAAGGCAAGCGTTCATCCCCGTTCTCTCAGAAGCTGAGAGATTTACATGGGCAGATAAATGGGGGCTCAAATTAGCAGCTAACAGCAGCTCTGCTTCCATTTTGCTGTGGAAAAAATGGGTCCTGTTCCTCCCCCCGTCCTCCTGTTCCCCCTCACCACACCAGATCTGGCCCAAGAGGGACTCTGCAGCTGGCCTGGGAAGACTGGCCACCCTGGCAGAATGGCAAAGGGAACCGGGCAGTGCGTAGGGTAGGGGCACACTCAGGTAATGCTGGATGAATAACAGAGGGATTGGTTTGGTGCTGCACTGCTAAAAATCTCTGTAGCTGACACACGAAGCTGGGAAGAAGGGCAGCTGGAGAGAAGAGAACCAGAAATCACTTTGGACCAAAAAGAAACATTTTGTTCAGCTGCATCCTACTTATTTTTGGTGCATAGATAAAGGGAATAGGAATTTTGTTCACGCTTTTTCCTTCAGTTTATGTCAACTTTAAATCAAATTAATGTTAAGATGAATAGGATTCCAACTGAAAAGTGAAAAAACAAAGAGCTCCTTGGAATTGATAATAGTAATGAAAAAAAATATTTCCAAAACAAGGACTTTATGCTACCAGCATCTAAACCAAATACTTCAAGGCTTTTGAAACTCTCAGTACAGACATGCACCCACATTTCTTATTGGCCGAATGCTGAGTTCAATCACGTTTTAAGGTCATCCCATCCTTCAGTGTGTTTACTGTTTGTTAAATACAGGTGCCAAACTGAGTAGGGAAATTATCACAGGCTAGTGGATGTAGAATGATGCTGGGAAGAGAGAGAGTAAGCTTGGTCTTAAGACTGAAATATATGTAATTAATTGCTGTGTTGGTTGGACAAATAACAGAGAACATAAAATTAATTATCACATGGGGGCTACCAGGGAAAAGCACAAAGCTTAACATTGTCAGTTAAGCTGAAGAGCTCCTATCCCAGGGGCTCAAATCACTTGGCTGTACAAATCTGGGAGAGCTGGCACTGCTCGATCAGACACACACAGGAGGTAAAGCAGGAAATAACATCCAAAAGACAGACCAGAAGTTCAGTACAATCTCTGTCCTTAATATCCTGTGGGTCCTTTTTTATTGTTTAAAATCCTCCTATTTTTGCTGGTCTCAGTAATTCTCTTTCACTAACGCATTGGTATTACCTAGCATAGGGAACATAACTCAAGTGACCTAATTTTTGGCAGTTACAAGGGTTGTAACAGAAAGTATTACTTTTAGTTCACACCATTAGGTCAAATTAATTTTATCAGCTGGAATTCATGCTGGTAACCAGGGGATGTGAAGAGCCTCCTCGTGCTCCTCCTTGGGTTATGAAGGAAAAAAAAAAATCATCTTTCCTGGTAAGACTGATGCTTGTAGTAGGGGCAATGCTTTACTTGACTTCTCCATGACATTTTTCTTGAATGGTCCATGGTATATTGGGGGCAATGAAACAAAACTAAGTGAGCCTCTTGTTTGCACTTTTTCCTCTCCTTTGTCAGGTTATTGCTCCCTTCTGCACCTAGATTTGTTTTCATGTTTTCTCTTTCAAATAGTCCTTTATGAATCCTTTTTCTCCTCACAAATCTTCCATGGACTGCCTTTTTTTTTCACTTCTGTAATTATCATATCTTTAAGATGGTTTGGTGATAAAGAGGCAGGTGTATGGTCTAGAGACTCATGTAATTAAGTAGTCAGAGCTTGCACCCTGAAATAAATAGATCTCTGCTAAATTGCTTGGCTCTCAGTGATTGTTGAACACTGATATTACTGAGCTAAGGAACCACTGGTAGCAATTTACCTCTCTGAAACGCTCTGGAAATGTGGATGGTGATGGGAATGTGCTCAAATAGCACTGAAAGCAGTGGGAGCCAGTCGCAAGGAAGACAGACAGAATATAGCCTCATTTTTATGATGATAGATGACTCATATTTTTAATATGTTACTGTTAACTCAGGCAGAGATGACTAACTATGATATTCCACATTACAGAAATTTGAGGAGCAAGTCCTGCACTCCAGGTAAAAGTGAAACATATGAGATACAGCTTTTAAACAGAGTAGAAAAAGAAAACGAACATACAGAAAAATGTGTGTCTGTTCTGAGGCTAAAGAGCCAATTTGTCAATTTGCAAGGGGCTGTGTGAGATCCTGATCAGAGCTTATGATGGGGTGTAAGGGAAAATGTCAAGAGAGAGACTTTTGGAAAACCAGAATTGACCTTCAAGAAATCATGGTGATTTGACAAGCAAAGACAATCACAAGGGCAAAACTGAGAGGAGAACAATGTTCTGACACTGGAGTCACTGCAGAAAGTCCAGAAAGCAGATGTGGGTAGAAAGGGAAGTAAAGCTCAAAGTCTTGAGTTCACAAAAGCAACATGCAGAGCTGCCTGGATCAGGACAAGCAGCAAAAAGCCATATACTCTGAAAAACATCCAAGCATTATGCTGCGTTACATTGACTTCCACAAATTTGCAAACACCAGCTGACCATGAACAATTTGGACGAAAGGACATCACCATTTGTGCAAAATAATCCTTCGCAAGAGCAACAGACAAGATTTCAGCAGAAGATAAATGAGCTCTTAGCCTGAAAGCAAATGGAACATTTATTAATTTTAAGCTGTACACAGGTGTACAAGCTAGTGTTTTGTCAGAGACAGTGATAGTAGCAAGGAAAGAAGAGCCTGGATAAGACAAATGGGTGGAATTCAGGTTTGCAGTTGTGATCTTATTGCCATTAAGAGAGTGAGTGAAGTAAATGTATGAGTAAATAACATATTCGAAAGGTATAATTTGTAATAATACCAGGAACAAAAATATCCTTTACTGATTTTACAACATATCAAGTTCTTCATCTTATGCAGTGGTGCTTCACCTTAGAAGAAAAGGTGACAAAGTTTGAAGAAGAGGTTTAGGATGCTTTCCCAGCGGAGAAGAAAGTGTTCAGCAGAATAAAAAATATACCTGAAAGCCCAACGGTTCACTGTCCAACAGCGGAGCAAAGAAAGGAGCTGGCTAAGCTTATCACTGTAGGAGAAAAGAGAGCAAGGAGCAGAGCAAACAGAGCAAGACACTCACTTTCTGTAGAAAAAACCAAGCATTTCTCTAAGCAATAAGATGAAGGAATCTCATAAGTTATGCCTCTTCATTAAATATTTTTTTGACTGAAATATGCAAAGATATTCTGCTGTCTCTGCAGACACCAAGAACACTTTCCTCTGTTTCCCCTATCAGCTCTCCTCTGCAGAGTATTGGCAAAATGTGGGCTGCCATGTTTGGCTGTAGAATTGCCTGAAAAGATAAAAATGCTTGGGGGGAGTGAACTTTCAAAACTGCTAATCCCAGTCTTCCTTCTCCTCTGCTCTTGTATGAAACCTGTATGAACTGAATACCTTTAAGTCCTCTTCCTTATTCTGTAATTTTGGTTGAACATGCCAAGGCATACACACTGTCAGGGTGTCACATTATGGCTGGTTCTGAAGGATATTAGGCTAATCCTTTCACTGTATGTTGATCGAACAAAAACCCAACAGCAACAAGAAAGTAAAAAAGGAATGTAAGAAGATCCTAGGTAGGTTTCTGTAGCTGGCCCATCCAAGTGGTTGTGGCAAATGTCTTTAGAGAACCAGAGCACGTGTGGCACGTAGGTATCATAGCCTTTGAGAGACACGGCTTCTTCCAACTGATTTTTAGACTGTCTGATGCCAAGTGTTTCGCAGTGGAGTATATAAAATGGGATTTGATGGGATTAGTAGAGTAGTTGCTGTAGTTCAGCCAGATGAAAAGATCTCACTGTATGGTTGTTTTATTTATAATGTAGATTTCATTCTTGGATACATGTTGGACCCCTTTTGCTGTCTACTTGCATCTAATATTTTTTCTGCAGGTTTACCAACATTATTTCTGCAATGTTTTTCTATGTTTTCTGGCTAAGATAGCCATTTAGAGTCATTTAGTTCAGCTCTACAAAACTGAGTTTTCCAAGTGGCATTAATGTGATAAAAATGAGGAATCCTATTCTTTTCCCTCTTCTTTTTTGCCAAATTGCTTTTTGAACCCAGGCAGTTTTTTGAAATCAGTAGCATTCTGTGCCAAGGAGATTCCCTAGGCATTAGGTGACAAACATAGTACATATTTTGAACTTGCCACCTGCTAGTTTTCTTTGACACCCTCTAGTTCTTTTTTGGAAGAAAGGACAAATGGATCTTCCCTGTTCATCTTAGTTTCTGCTGGGTGAGCAACATTACCCTACCTTACCTGCTAAATGTGCTTTGAATATAGATTAAAGTAGGTAGCAAGGGGAGTTATGTGTCATGCAGTGGCGCTTTCTTAAAGTAATGTGTGGAAGAAGGGAAATGGCCTGGAGTTTTCGGCTCCTGCTAATTGCCTTCTTCACCAGCTTACTGCAACTTGTTCCACATCCTGCAGTTTGCGTTCACGCTGCCATAGAAGTGAGCCAGCAGTATTTCAGTGTGAAAGGCCTTCTGGTGTGTGGTGAAGCTCTATTATTTGTCCTGCCTTTTTAGAAGATAAAAGCTGCTAACTAGCTTACTTTGTTTTCATTCTGCAGCTGTGATAGCCTTAGCTGTCTTTCAAGCCCATTAATCAGTTTCCCAATCCAGAAGCAGGGCACAGATGTAGAGAATTTTCTGTCCTGAACTCATGAATTCCCCAGCCTTAACAACCAAATTAAAGCCATCAGTTCCAAATTAGAAATGCAGATAAGCCTTCATAAGTTTGGCTCTCTAGCAATGGTCCTTTTATCTAGTGATGAGCCTGAAGCCCTGTTGCTCCTTTCTAGCTCTGTCTTTGTGTACTTCTGCAATCAGGTAACTTCCTCTTATGTTTCTGTTGTAGACTCAAACTGGCTCTGATCATGTCTGACAAGGGGTTTTGAATGAGATGGTGGCTTTTCTGCCTCTGTTTATAGGGGTACAGCTTCAGCAGCTTTGCTTGGCAAACAGTAGGGGAGAATGCAGTCACAGCCAGTTTTATACTTGAGTTGAGACTTCTCTGTTTTTTCTATATATTTATTTAAATCAAAGCATTTTATAAGAAAGGGGAATTGAAATGTTGTAATGCAGTCTTTTAGGTTCTTAGAGAATCTTTAATTTAGTATATGTAGAAAATGACATGAAAAATTAATAATGTTATTGTTCTCCTGACTTGTTTTAGGATGGATGTGTACTCAAGACTCCCACTTTCCCTGAGAACCTCCTGTTGACCCTCTCCCAAAACATGGTGAGTCCTGTGGAGAAACTGGAGTAGATCCTTCACTTTGTTCCAAATAGGTGTGCAAGCTGATGTGAGGTATCTTGGTCATTTGTTAAATAGACAGCAGAACTTCAACTCTCAACTAGACCTTTTACTTCCAAATTTTCTGATAGTATCTTTCAGAATTAAGAAGCCTAACTGCTGAATCCTATGGCTTTTTCTAGTGTGATACAATCCTTCTCTCCCAGTGTGTAGAATTGAAGTATTTAGTACTAATCACACTTTTTATTATTGTTCTTTCAGTTTATAAGCAAGTTTTTAAAAGTTGTAGATAGCATTATGACACATCACTTTGTACTGCATGATAAATTCCTTGTTAATTGTCAGTTTTCAGAGGTTAGCCTCCATGCTTACTTTATCCTCACCCTATCCGTGTGATCAGTATGTATCAAGGGAAGCGTATGGAATTTGAGGTGGGAATGGCAGAATAAGTTATTCCTCCTTTAGGAAACTGAGGCTGTGCTTGTTACCCGTGCTCTACCCACGGAGCTGAAGTAAGAAATAGGTGCTCAAAAAGTATTGGCCTTGGAGAAAAACTTTGCAGTGAGGAAAAAGAATTGTGATAAGGAGGGGGCTGTGAGTTACGAGAGTACATTAAGTGAAGCAGGCCAAATAAGGGGTACTGCTAGGAATTCTGGTTGAAGCCAGCAGGGATAAACTCGGTGTAAACTTTAGGCAGTTGTCCAGAGCTAATCAAATCACTCAAGAAGTGAGAAGGGGTTAAAGCCATCTTACTCAGAAACACAAAAGTTGTCAAAAATATTTTGCTAGAGCTATTGATTGTTTTGACTTTCTGATTTTGTTGCAGTAATGTCCCAAAAGCCCCATTTTGATCAAGTGGAATCAGTTTTCTTTCTTTTAATTATTTCACTGATGTTACTTGTAGGCGGAGGCTCTTTGTTGCTGAGATCTAGCAAGTACTGCAATCACATGCTACCAAGTCACCATGTTTCCATAAACAAATTATCCAAGTTCTTACATAACCTCCATTACCAAAAGATCTGTGCCCTGGGTTAATCACTTGTTATGCTTAGTGCTGTTGAGCTCTGCTGACTGGTGTCTCTAGATTTCACTGAACATTATCAAACATTGGCAGCATAAGAGCAATGAGAAAGTACAAGCAGCAAAAGGTTTGTTGGCAGCCAACATAGGTAAGATGTTCAGAGACGGATGCTAATACCCTTGTTCTGTGGTGGTTAAAATCTATGGTCGCTTATACTTAATGTCCCCAGGGAAGGAAGGCAAAGTGAGGACAATGGGGCAGACAGTGTGCTTTTTAAGTTATGTGAATATTCTTTCTTCAGATTTTTTGCCTCCTTTACTGTCATCAGAGTGAAAATAGACACTCATTGCTGTAAGTTATTACAGCTTCACAATGCAGGGGTTGGTACTTTTGTTACACAAGGCACAGACAGAGTTAGATAAAGACGACCTCACATTCCCTTGTAGACTTTTACGCTGAAACTATAGAGGGAAAATTGGGAATGTAGGGCAGTTCAAAGGATGGTAGTAGGGTGCAGGATCAATTTTGCAAGTCTGTGCTTTGAGGAAAACTCAAGGTGCTCTTATGCTACAGGCCTGTATACTGATGTCACTTGGGGTTGGCTCTTTGGTAATCATAGAATCATTTAGGTTGGAAAAGACCCTTAAGGTCATTGAGTCCAACTGTAAACCTAACACTGCCAAGTCCACCACTAAACCATATCCCTAAGTGCCATTTAAAAGATGTGTAGATATGGCACTTAGGGACATGGTTTAGTGGGCATGGTAGTGTTGGGTTGATGGTTGGAGTTGATGATCTTAGAGGTCTTTTCCAACCTTAATAATTCTATGATTCTATGATATCTACACATCTTTTAAATTCCTAAAGGAATAGTGACTCCACCACTTCCCTGGGCAGCCTGTTCCAATGCTTGACAAACCTTTCGGTGAAGAAATTTTTCCTAACATCCAGTCTAAACCTCCCTTGGTGCAACTTGAGTCTGTTTCCTCTTGTCCTATCACTTCTTACCTGGGAGAAGAGACTGACACCCACCTGGCTACAACCTCCTTTCAGGTAGTTGTAGAGCGCGATAAGGTCTCCCCTCAGCCTCCTCTTCTCCAGACTAAACAGTCCCAGTTCCCTCAGCCGCTCCTCATAAGACTTGCGCTCTACCCTTCACCAGCTTTGTTGCTGCTCTTTGGATGCACTCCAGCACCTCAATGTCTTTCTTGTAGTGAGGGGCCCTCTTGTAGTGCCCAAAACTGAACACAATATTTGAGGTGCGGCCTCACTTCCTTAGTCCTGCTGGCAACACTATTTCTGATATAA
>NW_009190517.1:0-9014 GCF_000690835.1 Fulmarus glacialis
CATCCTTACCCACAAGCACTCGACCTCAGGACCATGTGTCTTTTCCTACATACCCCCTTTCATGTGCAGCCTGAGTTGCCACATACCCATGGGCGTAGCCAGTGAAATCCCTCTGGAGAGCTACTGTGCAGACATGCAAGTGTATGAGAGCTCTGCAACACATTTATTGAATTTGGTTTTGCACACAAAAGGGTTCAACTTCATCACAAAAGCAGGGGCTGATGGACACAGTTATGTATCGAATTCTTGTCACTCACCTTACAAATGAAATCACAGGAGTGTTGTGGTGTTGGGACTCTAACTCTGTCCCACGCATTTCTTTTCATGCTCAGCTCAGGCTGCCACGTGCCTGTCTCTGTGACTTTGAGATAGTTAAGGGAGTCTCCACTCATGACTGTCCACAGGCACAGTAATCTGCCTTTTCTGGCGTGTATTTCCTGATATGTTGTGGTGCTAGTCTTATTGCTAGTGTGTGCGTTTTCTGCATTTAGTCCAAGAGGTAGACAAGGATCAGAAAGATTTTACCAAGGGCTATTAAGTTCTGGTGTGGGTGGACACGGCTATCCTCTAGGTAAGAGCTGCTCCCGCTTAAAAAGAAGCCTTTGGTATAGTAGGCATCCAAATGCCATGGTGCTGGACACCCTATAAACTTTTTGCTTTGAAATGAATGTTCTTTTCTGATGAGCTCGCACTAGTGCTCAGCTGATATTTAAATTCCTATCCCTGTAGACACTTTGATGAATATTTAACATCCACAGGTTTTAGTGGGGTGACTTGCATGCTTAAAGTAAGAACATTTTTAGATTCATGAACAACTTATTACACTAAATGTCTTGACACAGGATCAAATATTGAAAAAGTAATGTACAGATATATCTCTAAATTGTTATAAAAATAAACATCTTTCAATTTATCTGACTTCCTAAACTGCAGTTCCTGAAAAACTATTTTAGAGAACTATGTAAAACATAATCAACTACATGTTTGGGATATTACCTACACATTCAATTTGTGCTAAGTTTGAGTTTTAATTTTTTGAAAGGTGAACAACAGCCTATAGTTTTTATTTTCTTCAGCCCTTTTTACTGCATCCGTATCTCCTTTCTGTTTATACTGGTTTTAATTTGGAATAGTTACATAAAGAAACTATAATGTAGCTGTGCTAAAAGTGTTCAGGCATATAAATATTCCTCGTTTGTTTGTCCTTTTCTATGAATATCAATTTGCTCTTTTATACCTGAAAGGCAAATGGAAGTGGAAGCACAGATTAGGCAATTATGTCCTCAGTAACAGACACATCAGGGCTGTTTTGTACTTAATATTCAAAGTTAATATGGCAAAAATCCTGATTTATGTTGTATAGATTAATTGTAAGGCAAGAGTGAAAGTATACAGAACTATTTCCCATTCCAGCTCGTGAGGCTTTTGTTGGGTCTGTGCACTGACCAAAGAGATTATCATGAGACTTGCAGTGGCGTCCCTTTTACTACCACAAATCCTGACATTCAGATCACATAAGGCAAGTTCTGAGTAGCAGCTGAAACGAGAGCGTATCTACTTGCCTTCAAGAATTCAGCTTTGCTCACAGAATGATTTCTGAAACTTCCACCCACATCTACCTACATCATATGTTGTATATATTCACCGGTCTGGGATGGAAAAACCACATAATTTTAATGCATACATGGATGCCCTAATTTAAAAAATAAAAACCAAATATAAGTGATAAACTAATGATATACGTTCAATAAATAAATATATTTGTAATTACTAAAATGTTCAAGTGAGTCTATAGAATAGATGGTAAGAGATTTGGTTCACAGGGTGTTATTTCTCGCTTTTATAGTCTATTTTAATTAGAGATGTCTGCTCCTAGAAAATAATATTTCAGTAAGGCAACTCCACTTCCATTCATGTATCCAGACCTGATAACAGCTGCCCAAAAAGTATGGACAAAATTCTTAGGACCAGATCCTGCAGATGTGCTGGCTATGCTTATATTCATCCTGAAATTCAGTCAAGCAGTCCTACTGAAATTGGTGGCTTACACCAAAAGGGTGAATTTGTCTTAATCTCTCTGCAATGACTGTTATGTTATGAAGACTTTCTGGCTGCAGATGAAGGTCCCAACAAAGTCTGTCCTAGTCACCATGCAATGTATTCATTGCCAAATGGTAGCACTCTTTGTCAACGTGGCTGTCTTTGCTGCAACACGATCTGAAAAGCAAGAGATATCCATTGTCATATCCTTTGACTCTAATTGTGAAGGGTACTTTTAAGCCTTCAAAGACCTTTTCTTTATGTGATTTCTTCATGGGGTCTTCTGCTTCACTTCAGATATAGATCGAAGTAGGTGTCTTTTTCTCCTTTCACATAAGGAAGGAATTAGAATGAACTTACGTTAGTCAAATCCCTGCTGTCTACGCTGCAAAGTGTCTGTGTTCTTAAGGACCTGAAGAAATATCTTAAAAATTATTTGCCACTTTGCATGGAAGAAAAGAAGCAATTCTGTCTGCTGACCTCCACTTCTCTTTTGGTGAAACCATACTTTCTGCTTCCTCCCTCAGGATTTCTTTCCAAAGTTTCTTCTCTCTCCACTGCAGGGTGCTGTGTTTCTCAGAGATGGTCTCAAAGAGACACCTTAAAACAACAATATTAATGTGAAGGCAGTATTTTAAGCTTCTGTCTTAATTTTAAAGCTTTTTTCCACCCTTCAAGGACAATGTTTCTCTCTGTTCTTTCTTCTTTTTCTTGTACTGAAAATGTGTCTTTTATGCATTGAGATCACAGTCTTAATCTTGATTGTATGACCTATCTCATCAGTGGCGCTTTTCTCTTATGTTATTTTAATCCTCTACAACCTCTCTATTCTGACCTCTCTAGCTGGCACTGCACTGTTGCAGATTCTTTGGGAGTTCCTGCAAAGCACAAGCTTCTTGATGAACATATGGAAAGAGTTGTGCCTCACAGACTTTTTATATGGGATATAGTATTTGAATATATAGGTTGGGATTATATGAGACTTTGGACCTGGCTAGTGGCCCTGCTGGCTGATGGCTTAAGATGTCACTGACAGCTGTCACTCAAGAACTTCTGTTGGGCCTTGATTCACTAAAGTACTTACATACTTTCATGTTGAGCTTCACCCCTTACAATGAGATAAAGCCACAGCAAGGCAGATGATCTATTCACTATTTGCATTCTAGTAGCTCATTGATCTTCAAAGATAAATTCCTCAAAGAACAAGAACAGTCCATTCTGATGTGCCCAGAGTCAGGCAGGTACAGCAGAAGCCAGCATGGATGAACCAGGAATTACTGACAGAGCTCAGATGGAAAATGAAGTACACAGAAGGTGGAAGCAGGAAGGAATTTAGTGACAGTGCTTGAATGTGCAGGGGTGGAGTTAGGAAAGCCAAAGCTCAGATGGAACTGAAGCTAGGAGGGATGTGAAGGAAAGCTTCTGTAAGTGCATTGGCAGCAAACGAAAGACCAAGGAAAAATGACCCTCAGTGGGGTAGTGTGCCTAATGACATAGGACATAGAGAAGGCTGGGGTACTCAATGATTTCTTTGCCTCAATTTTTCCTAGTATGATCTGCCCTCAGATATCTAAGATCCCTAAGCCTCATGACTGTCTTAGGGAGTGAACCATGACCCATGTTAGAGGAACGCTGAGGAGGGACTACCTGAGGAATTCAGACATGCACATGTCCAAGGATCAGATGGGGTGCCTCCAAGGTTGCTGAGGGAGCTGGCCGGTGTCACTGTAAATTTGCTGTCAGTCATCCTTGAGAAGTCACAGCAAGTTGGAAAACATCCTGATGACTATAAATAGGCAAATGGTAAGCCAAGAATGGAAAGAAGGAGGGCCCAGGGAACTATAGGCCCTTCAATCTCACCTCAGTCCCTGGGAAGGTTACCAAACGAATCCTCCTGGAGACCATGTCCAAGCACATGAAGGACGAGAAGACTGGGAATGGCCAGCCTGGATTTTCTAAGGGCAATATGTACCTGGCCATTATAGTTTTCTATAGATGACCGGCTTTGTGGATGATGGGAGAGCAGTGGCTGTTTACCTTGACTTTAGCAAGATATTCAACAGTCTCCCATAGTATCCTTATGGTTCAACTGGTGATATATGGAATGGATAGGTGGGCTGCAAGGTAAGTGGAAAATTGGCTGGACCATTGGGCTCAAAGATTTGAGATCAGCAGTACAAAGTCCAGCTGGTAGATAGTTACTAGTAGCTTTCCTCAGGGGTCAATACTGGGGCTGATGCTGTTCAACTTCTTTGTTACTGACCTGGGTGATGAACTAGACTGCACCCCAAAAAGCTGAGGAGTGCTATCAAATTGCAGGAAGGGATTTATATGCTTGGGAAAGGACATAAAGATCTTGCTCAGAGGATCCTTGAAGGGCTGGAGTCATGGGCTGATAAGAACCCCATGGACTTTGAGAATGTCATTGTACTGCACCTGGAATGGAATAACCCCATACACCAGTACAGGCTGCGGGTCAGCCAGATGGAAAGGTGCTTTGCAGAAAAGGATCTGGGTATCCTGGCAGACAAGTAGACCATGAGTAAGCAACATGTCCTCGCACCAAAAAAAGGCCAGTTGCATCCTGGGATGTATTACTGAAAAGTAGCCATGATGTTGAGGGAAGTAACTGATTTCTTCTCAAGTTACTCAATATTCAGGAGTTACCAAAAGCAGGAGACTGTTGCAAAGCAGTCATTGAGAAACATGATCACCTTTCACAAAAGCAGACATCTTATTAAAAGCCTCCAGAGGCCTGAGAAAGCTATTTGTCAATAACTGCCAGATTTGCTGTTCAAGGCTTCTCATTAACAAGTGAGCTGTAAAAAAGAAGGATTGTCCTTCTACAAACTAGCCTTGTATTTTGCTTTTTGTCTTCAGGTGGAGTCTCCTTTGTTGATTCCACTTAACAGTGACTAGCAAAAAAAAAAAAACCCAAACAAAAACCCCCCCCAAAAATCATGTTTTCTCTACCTAGGGAATTTAAAGCTTTAATTCTACCTTTCACTTGAGGAACAGAAGAACCCCCCAACATTTCAGTTATTATATGATCCTTATGATTACTTCTAAGTTTTTACTAGGATTCTGATTTATTTTGACTGGTGCTGAGTACAGGGTGCCTCTGGGAAATCTGTCTTTTGCTCATGCAAATGACATTGGTAGGCGTTTTATTCGGCTTACCAATAGGCTCTTGTCTTCTTTTTCTCTTCTCAGAGACTACATTTCTCTACCACAAGCTCCCCCTTCATGCCTTTTGTGATGATCATTAATAGATTAAATTTATAAACGAAGATACTGACTCAGAACCTGCTGTAATCTTAGGTGGTAATTTCCATGGTGATATGCTATTGTTTGCTGTAACTGAGTCCAAACCCCTTGGTATTCTATAGCATGTTTAAGAGCAATTATGATCCACACTGAAGAGATTCTTGCTCTTGTTTAAAATGTTGGATGATCTATCTGATAAATGTGTGAGGCATTTCATTATGAGAGGTGCTAAATGACTCTTAAAGCCAGAGAACATGAATGTTACTTGAAAGCTAGGTGCAGAAGCAACGGAGCATGTAAGAAATCTCCACCCTGTCCACCTTGCTGACATGAGCATGTGGGCGTCATTTTCCCCTCCATACCTGTCTGCCGACCAGGACCGCCTATTTGATGATGCGGTCTTTGCCAGTGTAATGTATGAGGCTAAATGTGACACTGTCATGACTCTCACTTGTGGTTTCAGTAAAGCATTACATGCTTTGGTCTTTCCCTGGAAAGTATTGACATGTTTTGGTCTTTCCCCAGGAAAACAGAAAACAAAACCCCATGCTTCTACCTGCAATTGAACCATCTATCTCAAAAAGACAAAACCAACCTAAACAGAAAATGCTGTAGTTGAATTGCTCAGATGTTTATGTTACAAAAAAAATAGCTTTGATCCTTTGATTAGTGTAGAAGATGTTTTAATTCCTGCATTGGTGAGGAGCCCTCTCCTCTCAAGACATCCCTGCAAGTCGTCCTCTGCCTTCTCATAGTCTCATTCCATTTAACAGAAAACTAAACCTGGTGCTAAACAACTGTTGATTCCTCCTGCTGCCTTTCATTGCAAAAGAAGACAGGAACTATGTTCCTTGTGATTGCTTTGTCCTTTTCTTAATCATATGCACTTTTCAGTGAGTCATTCCTGCCCAAGACCCCTGCAGGAGGCTTTTCTTTTCCACTAAAACAAAATACAAATGGACACAGAAACACATTTCAAAACACATCTGTAATTTCAAATTTACCCGGTGTTAACAAGTGCAAGTTTCCACACAGTACTTCTTCCTTGGCAGCAAGACCAGAGCCATAGCATACCCACATATCAGCCCTGATTTACAGTGTGTGCTCGGAGTAGTCTCGGTGTGCACACACACTCTATTCAGGATCTGGAGTATCACAGGTACGATGTGTACCCAGAGGCAACTTACTGAGCATGGGTGGTGAAGTTGGTGTGTCCGCAACGTGCAGAACTGTCACCGTATGTGCTGCCTGTGAAGCTGCATGCAGAGATAAAAGCCTTTTCTCTGTCTGAGCAAAGGAATATGATGGCTGGGGGTTGCTACTGTAAGTGACGTTTTAACACCAGGTTTAAAAACCAGCCAAGCAAGAAACCACCTAATTTGAATGAGAGGGAGAAAAGGTCTTTAGAGTGAGAGAAAAGTGGTGTGCACAGGCCAGATTAGCTTTTTGAGAAGCCTATGCTTGCTTTTTATTTCTTATTCTATTTGCAGAAATGATGAAGAACTGACAGCCTAGTACCTATAACACGTGGCTGTGACCTGGGAGATCTGCTTTGAAATCCCAGCATTGAGTGGCTGAGAGTTACGGACTGAACCCACGGGGCCCAGTCTGGGCCATCTCCCAACCAGTTTGCCCTCCCACCAAGCCAGTAGGCAGTCAGAGATTAATCTTAGTCCTTCCTAGTCAATCATCTATTTTGTTCTGTATATAAAAAAGGTTAAAAGAGCTAGAAAAGGAGTAGGCAATCACACCTTCTATTAAAAATGAGAAATCTGGGGTTTAATTTTGACATCTGTAGTTTATAAACAGCCTCACATTGTAACTTCCTCTCTCCTGTTGTCATCAACTCAATTTCTGTTTTTCTTAGTAACTCAAATAAATTGCACTGTTTAGCAGCTTAATCTGTGAAAGTAAGTGTTCATGTCCTACAGTCCTATCTGTTGGTTATGGTATTTATCTAAAGGACCTACTACATCTGTTTGGCAGTGTTTGGAAAAGGTTTGGTAACAATAAAATCGTTAAATCCCAAGCAGCGTAACAACAGATACCCTGAAGGTGGTGTCTGCAACAAGCTCAGCCATATCATCACCCATGATTTATTTAGAGTTACAAGTTGAAATTCTTGGCAAAGAGGTTGATTGGCTGGTGTGGGGGGCATGTGGTGCATGCAGAGGGAGCTCGCAGCTCTGCCAGAGCCCAAACACTGCACTGGGGCCACTGGTGGGACCTTGGAAGATATTCCTGGAGTCCTGATATTCTCACGTACACCTAGGAGGAGTTGGCAATCTCTTTTTCTTGTTTAGTTATTGTGTGGTTAGTGTTCTGTAACTTCTTTCTACCCAATCCATTGTTAATTTTACACTTCCACCCAATAATTTCAGTTCTGCCTGTTTTATATTAAATAATTACTATTGAAGTTTTCTAGTTAGTTTTTGTTTTAACTTCTTTTTTTTTAGAAAGCTGAAGGTCTCTCTCCCAGGTTTCAAAAAAGACGACATACAACCTTTTCAAAAGTTTAAAGGAGAACGAGGGAAAAGCATGAATTTAAAATTACAAGCACAATTCTTTCCTGATTTCATATTCTTTTATACTTATTCCTCAGAGCATGAAAAAGCCAAGCTCATTCAAAAGACATCAAAGAGTCATTTTTAAGCAGACATTTATTTGTCTTTGATGACTAAATGAAATGTTTGTTTGGAAGATATGAATCACTGTGCAGCAACTACAGCAATGTAAAGTTTAGTTAAAAGATGAAGATTAGAAAAAGAGTTTGATGGTGAAGGATTATCCTTATCCTCCCACAGGTCAGAAACCTGTGGCAGAGGAGAGTGGAGAGGACTGTGTAAGGAAAGCTACCTTTGGTGTCTGCATTTTCAGTAGTCTTCCTCAGTTCAATGCGTGTTGTCTTCTAGTCTGCATTGGAAGACATTGGCTTGTTTGCTTTTAATAACCTGATGGAACTAGTAAATAACACAGATTTTCTGTAGAGTGGAATACCAGAACTTTAGCTGAAGCTTTATCCAGCTTTCTTCTGTGCAGCCATGTATTTTTATAGTTTTATTCTCTCCTTTTTGACACATTTATTATCTCACTAATACCATTTGTCAAGTTACATAAGTTACTATCTCATAGACCGAATGAGCTACCAGGCTGCATGAAGGTCCCATTCAGTCCTCTTCACTCAGGTTGTGCAAGTTCTACATTTGAACTATTGTCATGTATGTCTTACAGTTAATTCAATTCCTTTGTTTACTTAAAGTAGTACAGAAAAGCACAGCAAGAACTCTGCTGAAGTGTATTTACAGCACACATTTCTTCAGTTCGTTACAAAGCATTACACGCCAAATTCTGAAAAGATATGGTGAAGAAATGAGTATTTGTATTACCTAGAATAGGAGATCAGTGATTTCTCCCAATAATTTTTTTGCCCTCCCATTTTTGGTGTCTCCATCTCTCTGTTTTTCAGAGGTACAAAATATTTAACAAAAACTCAACCCAAAACTCAGCCCACTGTAGCCACCACATTTTTGAAAACTCAAACCAGCTCCACAGTCATATATTTTAAAGATGTTACCATAGATACTTTCAACTCGAGTAACAGTCTTGTTAAAACCAAATAGGAATAGAAGAAATGTAGGTTGTTCTATACAACTGCCACTGTTCTGATGTCACTGGACTTATAGTTTCATAGAATCATAGAATCATAG
>NW_009190518.1:0-33343 GCF_000690835.1 Fulmarus glacialis
CCAGATCATTGATAAAGATATCAAACAGAGCTGGCCCCAGTACTGAGATCTGGGGAACACCACTTGTGACTGGCTGCCACCTGGATTTAACTCCATTCATCACCATTCTTCAGGCTTGTCCATCCAGCCAGTTTTTTACCCAGCAAAGAGTACGCCCGTCCAAGCCATGAGCAGCCAGTTTCTCCAGGAGAATGCTGTGGGAAATGGTGTCAAAGGCTTTACTAAAGTCCAGGTAGACAACATCGACAGCCTTTCCCTCATCCACTAAGCAGGTCACCTTGTGATAGAAGATCAGGTTAGTCAAGCAGGACCTGCCTTTCATAAGCCCATGCTGACTAGGCCTGATCACCTGGTTGTCCTGTACATGTCACGTGATGGTGCTCAAGATGAACCACTCCATAACCTTCCCCGGCACTGAGGTCAGACTGACAGGCCTGTAGTTCCTCGGATCCTCCTTCCAGCCCTTCTTGTAGATGGGCGTCACATTTGCTAACCTCCTGTCAACCGGGACCTCCCCGGTTAGCCAGGACTGATGATAAATGATGGAAAGCACGTTGGTGAGGACTTCTGCCAGCTCCCTCAGTACCCTTGGGTGGATCCCATCCAGCCCCATAGACTTGTGTGTGTCTAAGTGGTGTAGCAGGTTGCTAACCATTTCCCCTTGGATTATGGGGGCTTCATTCTGCTCCCCGTCCCTGTCTTCCAGCTGGCAGGTGGCTCAAGAGCCTGGATACTTAAGCAGTTGAGAATCCCTTCTAATTTCAAGTCCAAATTGATTCACAGTCAGCTTTACCCACAAAAAGAAGTACCACCTTTTAACAACACAGATTTCTGTCTGCATTGGCCATTTCACCTTTTATTGGAGCCCTGAACCTTGGCACAAGCAAAACCCAGCTAATATTGAGACAGAGCTGGGATTCAAAGCGTAATAGGCTGGATGAGAATCACAGCTAGACATGCACATACTTCTCTGAATCTGGTGGTACTTGTCTTATCTTTACTATTTATATCTTTGATTTACCACAAGGATTTTATCTTTAAGAAAAAAAGACAGTCATAGTTCTCTATCTAATCCTAAAATAACATTTTTTTTTTTTCCTTCTGTTTTAGGAATAGGAAAGACTCTTTAAACAGAATTTATCTCCTAAATGTAAATATACCCAACTTTAGGTACATTTTTAACCATGTAAGTTAGTGAATTGCATCAGATCGTAAGTGTTTGGTTAGTTGCAGTGAAAGTAAAAGCCTGCCTGGAACTGAAGAGTAAAACAAATGCATTTCATATTGAATTTAATGTGTCTCCTCATATGTAGCTGGTTTTGATCCGTTTTCCTTCTGTGTTCTCATGCAGTCTTTATTTTTCTTATAATTTTGTCTAAGAGAATTTCTTTTAATAACTTTCCATACTTCTTTAGCCTTTATAGGAAAATTCATTTTTCCTTTTGTAAAGGTAGATCCACATGCGCTGAATGTTTGTTCAGGCTTATAGGGAAGTTTGTTTTCTTTGAAACCTAAATGTAAGTAGGCTTCCTCTCCTTTTTTTTTTTTTTAACTTCAAAAAAAAAAACCCTGATTTTTTCAAAACATTTTCTGGTTTGTGCTCTGGTGATGTGATTTTTTCCGCTGTGTACACCATGTACTGCAACTTCTAAAGACTGAGGTGTTGATGTGTGGGTTTAGTGGCTGTAGGGTACATAGTATTAATCTAGGAACTGCACCATCGTTATCTCCAAGGGTGTTGTGTCAGGAAGGTAGAGAGAGAGATTTGAAGTTTTTAAAGACAAACCTGTAGAAGAACTCCACTGTGTTGGGCCTTGAAAGGCTTGATCCTGTTCCAAGCCTTTCAGATGGTGCCTGGGTGGGTATTAATCTCTCCACCCCCTTGTTTCTTCATTTCACACCTTCATCAGTCCTATTTGTTTGGTTTGAAACTTCTCCAAAGGAGACACTACCGCTTATCATGTGTTTTGCACAGTTCTCAAAATACTCGCCTTCTAATGCTGCTGTAATACAAATGATCTTACGGTGTTAGGGGAGAATCGTAAGGCTTCCATGGTGTCCACATAGCTTTTAGTTATAACTGTATACAGAAGAAATACTTTGAAACAGCATTTAGTGAAAACTGAATTCTGAGCTATGACCTGGTTTCTTTAAACATTCAGGTTTTGTCATTATTTTGAAGCCTGGAGTATCTGATGCTAAAAATACACTGTGCTGAGCTTCCCATGTGTAGGTAGTTATATAAATCTTGCCATAAATAATGCTTGTTCACTCGATCATTATAGAAATGTCTTGACATGCAGTTCATAAGGGATTTGCTCAGGGCAAACCAAAATTGAGTAGAAAAACACAGATTAGAACAAGAGTTCCTAGACCTATTTAGATCCTGCTTTTATAGCATCATTTCAATCATTTCATGGCTTAGTTTTTCATTTCTCCAATATTTAGACAAATCTGAAGAGGGCTAAGGAGAATCTTCCTTAATTCTTCAGTCAGCTGTGAAATGAGAAGGGCTGGTACTGCACCTTTACAGCAAACAAAGAAAAGAAAAAAAATTGGTGCTGAAGGGGGTGGTTATCTGGACAGTGGGCAGTTATGAACAATAACTCCTAGGATATCACATATAACTTGCAGGTATCAGTATAGCAAAGCACAGATGCAAAGTTTAGTGTAGATGCAAGTTTGTACTAAGCAAACTGCAGTGAAATCAGTGAGATGGGAGTGAGCGGTGCAGCTGAGCTCTGAAAGAGGGTAAGTAGCAAGCATGTGACAGAAAGTCTTACTGGGATCTCAGGATTGATTTAATTAGGAAGCAAATGTTTTGGCTTAACTCTCAGAAATGAGCAATCCCTATTTGCATGAATCCTAGTTTTGCCTTAGGTTCTTCTGTCAAGTGATGAATGTCATTGGTGCCCAGTCCACCAGTCCCTCAGCCCGATCAATCACCTTCATCTCTCTGAGTTTATTCCTGCACACCCTGCTTCAAGTTGAAAAATAAGATTGTAAAATCATTGTACCGGGAACTGCTGTGAATTTTGTTTCTGCAAAGAACAAAACTAGAACTTGTTAGATCTATTACTAACAGCCAAACTCCGTAGAAGCTAATTCAGACCTTAAAATAAACCTCGAGAGTCAAGAAAATTACAGTGCATGGAACAGCAAAATGCTCATACAGCTCCGGAGGAATGAGACCTGTCTCCCATGAAGGGTGGTGGGGTTTTTGGTGCCCAGCTCCTTCTGTCCCCAGACAGGCCAGCCTGACTGCTCCCTGGGAGGCTCTTCCTGCAGAGCCTTCATTATGCTAGAGCACTGGAGTGGGAAGGAACACGTATTGATTTTAAGAAGCAGAAGGATTGCAGTGTTCATTTTAAAAGTACGCCATTTTCTTTGCGTGTCCCAGACCTCATTTCTGTGCTACACATGAGGTGAGAATTGTGGTGTGTAGCTCTGCTTTGAGTTACCCCTGGTCTGGGTGCAGTAGGGGTAGTTTGTTGTTTTACGAAACGCAAATAGAAGATGAATGGAATTACTCAGGGCATCCTGGTTTACCTTCAGCACTTCTCATCCAGCTGATTTGATTCTAACTAACATTTGTGGGTCAGATCTGCGAGTTTACTGCCTTTTGATGTAGAATGATGTTGTAGAAGAATTTCAGTTTTCTGACCTTTTGTTGTTCTTTTGTCATTTCTCTGTCTTCCCTTTTTCATTCTGGCTACATGATCTATTAATGTACGATTGAGCAGGGATCCTTTCTGGGAGGATGCTCAATCTGTTTCCCTTAAAAAGGAGGCAGGGGACATGAGTGAGAGAAGGCAGATTCAGACGAATAGGAAATTCAGACTGTGTAATGGGGTTGCATTAATAATCATGAGAATAAATTGCTAGTCCTTGCACTGGTTTTTGAAAGCGATATTGCAAAAGAAGTCAGTAGTTAAAATTTAAGCAGTTTTGGTTTTTTGTGAAGCTATTTAAAACCTAATTATTCAACAAATTATTTGATAGAACTTAATGCCAGTTATTACATAGTAGTGAGAGAACAGATATTCAAACGTCAGAATTTTCATGTCAGGGCATGACCATAGCAGTTGGACTTCTAGGAGAACAAACAGTGAAAAAGATTTTTAAAAAAAAAAAAAAAATCTGTTTTCTCTGTCCATATCAAATAACATGCTAAAAGAGGATTCTAAGACAAAATGAAGCTGTTTTTGATTGTTTATCCTCAGTTCCAGGTGTCACCAGTGCTGGAAGCAGCTCTTCTCATACTGCTGCTCTCTTCTCACCCTAGTGAGAAGAAAGATGTGATTAGAGAACATCTGCTCTAGTTCAGTGGATGCAAGCATCAAACAAGGTTATTTTTAAGAGAACCTGAGGCCACCTAATTCTAGGCTGTACACATGTACAAGACTCGAGCATGAATTCCACTGGAGAGTGCTTATTCTTAGGAAAAAAACAGACAAAATGTTCCAATATGTGAGTGCAGATGCCTTACCTGCATGTTAAATCTGGCTGCGGAGTTTGACAGACACTGTCTTCTAGGTGTCTGGAAATGTGTGCACTTTTCTCCCTTCCCATTTTATTAACACATAGTTGTGTCAGGGCCCCCACTGGGGAGGATGTCTGACCTGCTCAGTATTTGCCAGTTTAAAATATTATAAGTTTATTCCACAATGAGCTTGAATTGCTGGCAATAGCCACTTTTCCCACCAAGCTGGGGAAGGAGAAGTAAGTGCAGTTTGTGTTCTCTTAATGAAAGCTCTTTCTATAAAGATGGGTATACTGGTGACAGTGGGATTGCTTCTCTAGGCTCTTGTGAACACTGGCCACTTGAGTGCTACATGCTATGGTCATACACACATGAGGTCTTCCAACTGAACATCCCCTGTGCCCCATCCCAATATGTCCCATTGCTGTAGTCACCTGTCTGCATGGGATGTGGCCCGAGGCCGTGCAGTTCCAGGGCACCATATAACTTTTCAGTCGCTCTTCTCAATGAGGAAATGTGTTTATAGAAGGATCGGGAGGATTGCAGCACAAACCTTGACGGACTAACAGTGCTTAATAAAATTTTAAGGTTAGTTTTAATTTGCATCTTAACAGGAAGTTTATGAAATAGCTGGAGTGAAAGTGGGGTCCCGGATCTAACCCATGCCTGAATTAAAGTATCTCCAAACCTAGCCACAGATTTCTGTGTTCAGATTATCTGGGTTAGACTATAATCTGAGTTAACTACACAATATGCATGTGTCCTCCCATACCGGCAGTAGATTTGTACTTGGTAGCGCTGTATTATGCACAGGGTCTAATGCCTAGTCTTTTGATTTTTAGTCATTCAGACAGTGATGTTTGTCTCACCATTGCAGAATACTTCTGGCAAGCAAGAACAAAGAGAAGAGATACTATTTAGGCTTCAGATCCCAATGTCCCCCAAAGTAGCCAAAACCTAAAGCAGTGGGGTTTTTTCCCCATCCTCATCTGTCAACGTCTCCAAAATTGTAGTGTCCCGTTCTTGTCTCTAGAGCCCTTCTCTATTCAATTTGCCTCAAGCCAAGTAAAAAACTCAAGTGTTCTATGTGACATAAGGAGTGCAAGAGACCTGGTGGTGCCCCTGGCTACCTGTCCTCCTCCGTCGTCTTCTGCTTTCTCAGTGTTAAATTAAGGCCAGTGTCAGTGCTGGGCTTTGTTGACTGTTGACAGAAGAGGGGTTATGGAAATTCAGTCGAGATTGTCATTCAAGCAATATAAAACGTTTAATAAAAAGAGCCCTGGGAATCAAGCGTGAAGAAATTTGCACAATGAAACACTTTTCTTACACTCGCTGTCCACCCTAACTCACTCTCCTCTTTTCTGCTTCACCAGCTAATCTCCAAAGTACTTGTGGGCTTTCAAGTTTGATCAGATTGCAAGGAGCAGCCTCTTGGAAGAAGGGATCAGAGAAAGGTTAACACTGCTGGGAACTTGGTGTTTACCATTTCAGTGGTGTGATTTAGCTTTCTCCTTTATACTGATTGTCATTAGAGTTAAATAAATGTCATGGCTTTTAAAAACAGCCCAGAAGAGAGACACTGCTTTGTAGTTTGAAACAAAACATATCTTTAGGCTGGGCAACATATCCAGAGTTGAGATAGAATGGTAATTAAAATTAATGATAATTTAATGTAATGGTCCTTATCCTGTAGGAAGACTTGTTTGTACAAAATGAAGTATTACATATGCTAAAGTCAGAGTTTGATGTAGGGGAGGAAAAGTCTGTGCACTGGTGATATGTCACCAAATCTAGTTCAAATAGACCAGACTCTATATTTGTTTTTAATTAACTTAATATATGTGTCTGTGAAGAGTTGCAGCTAAACTTTGGTAGACTGAGTTGACCAGAGGACTGCTGTTCCTAAAATAGGATTTATTTGTTATTTTTCTATTGCATTTACCATTTGAGACATCTCTAGCTGATGGCTGGATGAGATAATATTGGGACGGGTCTGCCATTTGTCACAAGGCTTCCTGAAGTATTTTTTGCCAGTGCTGACCTTTATGGTACAGAACAACGGTGCCCTTACTGAAGGGTTTTCCATAATGGGAAAATGCCCATCGACCAAATTCTCACCATCATCCTGTGAATGACTCTCCTGAGAACCAACACCTCTGATGTAATTACTAATGCAGGTGATATTACCGAGATCAGAGACATCTGTTTGCTTTGATTTTCAGTCTTACAATGTCCTGAAATACTACATTCGGCTGTAGCAGGTGAAGCCTAAAGCAGCAGTAGTCCTCTCTGTTCTCTGTGCAGAGCGTGCTGTGTATCACGTTGCAGGGGGCGGGTTATTTCTGTGTTACGGTTGCATCTAGCCATGAGCATTGCGTGGTGCGGGAGAAACATACTTTTCTTCCAGGCTGTATCTTTTTCCCAGTAATGGAGTAGCTATCATTGCCAGGCATGCGTTAGCTCAGAATCATAGCAGCCTCTGAATTTACAGCTCCTTTTCAAGGTAAAAGGAAGAAGATGGGCTATGGAAGGGAGTTACGCAGATCTGGTTCCTTTTACGCTGCAGTGGACTAGGGGTGCCTGTGTAATCAGCTGAGCACATCTCCTCTGGGAGGGGGGACAGCAAGAGCATTGTATGGGGTTTCTCTAGGATTCAAAACCAGCATCTGAGCAGCTTTCTGAGCTTTTCAAGCTGACCCCCAAACCAGACACATCTACTGCTACAAAGCAAATAAAAAAAAAAAAACAACCCAATCCAGCTACAAAATCTGATTCTTGATTTAAAGTTAACCTAAAGTTAAAGCTTATTTCCAGCTATGTTATTGCCTATGTTCTTAAATGAAATTGATGAGCGGAATCTGTAGTATGGCATTTTTTATGTTAAATGAGGCAAGTGGGTTTTTTGGGGGGTGGGGTGTATGTGGTGTATTTGGGCAGTGGGGGGTGTTAGGCAAACTGATTCCCTGCAGGCATCACACTTGAACATTGTTCCCTGCCTACCTGCATAGTAGTCTTTGAAAATTCATGTCTAGACACAGTTGTGGATGAAAGTCAGAGTCTGACCAGCAGTACCAAATTCTGAGGTGGGCCTGCAGTGCTTTTTTGGAGCAGGAATCTTTTCCCTCCTTCTGAACACAAGGGTGGGAGGATTTAAAACCTGAGTTAACTGCATAGGTATTACAGAATATCTCTTTGATGATGGCCTCTGATTAGTTTTCTAAATCACACAAAAGGAATGTGGTATGTTTAATGCTCTGTAACTGCGTACACGCAGCTGCTCATCTTCATTATAATGCTGCTGAAATGCGTTCCCTTCTGAACTAAAAAAATTTAAGTAAAGAGCTAACTTTTAAATATTTCATCATTTTTTTAGAGCAGTTTCTAGTTCTTAATAACTAGGCTTGTTTGTTTAGTGTACTTCAACATGAGAGGTAGGGACTTCGTGTAGGAGACTGTGTTCAAAATCTGACCTGCATCTACGAGCATAGTATTCTCTTGCATTTCTCCAACTTCTTCCAACCAAATATCTCCTTCTCTTTCCGAAAGTGGCTGTATCTACCCCTTACAAGGGCTACATAATAACCTTGTACATTGAAACACAACCTAAGTAGCCTGAAGTCCCAAAGCAAGCTTAGAGAAGTGTGATTTTTTTTTTTCTCCAAGTCTTGTGCAATAAATATAAGATCATCTGGTTGCCTGTGCTGTTAAGAGTCTCTACTGAAGACTCAGCATAAGTCTTTGCAGGCAAAATCAAAGATTTGCTGACAGAAACTTGCACTGTGTTACTAAAATGCTTCACTAGAGCAGCCAGACCCTTTCTTTTCCATCCCCAGTACAGTAGCTTCACTGGCAGAGGATTTGATTAGAATGAAATGCAGAACTCAAAACTTCTTGAAGCAGCTGAGAGGGGAGCACAATGGAGGCCTGTGTGAATCAGGAGCAGCATGCTGATGTTGAATGGGAACAGCAATGTGTTGTTTTTTTCTGGTAAATACGAAAGTAGTAGGTGGTAAGCTTGAAAAAAAAAAAACATTTTCACTATCCTATGCTGCATAGCTAAACAAGGAAACTCAGTGCCACAGGATGTTGTGAATGCCAATTTGTGTGGGTTCGAAAAAGCAATTAGATTGATGGCAGAAAAACTTATTGAGAACGGATAAACCCTTTACTTTCCTGAAGAAGTCCCTAAACGGCTGCTGCAATGGTGTATGACGTGGACAATGTCATTGTAAGCTTTCTGTGGTTCTACACTCTTCCCTAGACATCTGCCACTAGCCTTTGTCTTTGCTGATATGTCCTGTTATGATCAGGCATTGTCCTCATGCTGGAAAAAAACCCAAAAGCAGCACAAATGAGCAAGGGATGCTGAAGATCTCCCTGGCAAAGACCAAGGAGAAAAGGAAGTGGGGAACCTAAAGGAAAAATAAAATACAGAGAAACAAAGTGAATACTAGGGAACAGTTTCCATGGGAGAGTGTGAACACGTACCCCATCACTACAAATATGCATCTGAGTTTCTATCCTTTGGAAACATCACTTGGCTCTGCAAACCTGGAGTGCAAAGGATGAGCATCATCCTGGGGAGCAAAAACACTTCCTGATCCCCATTAGATGAATCTTTTTGGTCTCTTAGAGAGACTACTCTTCTCTTGTGGACTAGAATAAGCCTAAGGGCATAAGGAAAACGAGAAAACCATGAGCTGGTTCACATGGTATGTTTAAGTCCTGTCCCCTCTCATTCCTTCTATTGGTTTGTACTGTAGTCAGGTGGGTATTGAAATAAAAAGCCAGGTGACATCTTTCTAGTCTCCTCTGATGAGTATCTGGAATGAAATGCATCTGAAGTTATTTTAAAGATGTTGGTGCCGGTGCCTGCAGGTTGTACCTGCTGGCTGAGGTGGGATGCTCATTCCGAGGAGCGGCTTTTGAACCACTCCTGGGCTGTGTTTTCCTGAAGGAGCGGTTTGAAATTTGGCTGACTGCAGTTTAACCCTGGATTTTGGCAGCTTTATGTAAGGCAGAACATCATGACTAGACTCATGCTGCAGAATATAACCGCTTTTGAAATGGGATGCAAAGGTTAAAAATAAAATTAAATTAAAATCCTTTGGGTATTTTTTTGAGGGAAGCTGAAGTAAAATGAGGACAGCGCCATGCGGAAGTGATCATGACTTGTAATAAATTAAAATCCTTTAAAAATCTTAAGTTGGTTCTTAGAAAGATACATTATTAAATGTGGGCTCTGAGAGTTCTCTGGGATTTCCTGCGTAGTAGGATAAAAAGAAAGGGGAGAGGAAAGGGTGGTAACTTCATTCATACCTAACTCTCAAACTCTTGCAAGTAAAGAAACAGTAGTTGCCCAGTTGGCAATGATGTGTTTGCAATGCTACATTTTTCACTGTGCTACAGGAACTTCTATCCTACTATTTGCCTTTCATACAGAAAATTAATTTCTTCTTGTCTGAGATAGACTTTCAAAGTATTTATAGGGGAAGAGCTATAAAAGTACACCAATATTACGGAAAATAACATGAGTGTATTGGCTAGCTGGCAGGGATATATTTATAGAATATTCCCTTACTCGGGCAGACTTAAGAAATGGGCATTAAGGACTGAGTATTCATCTCGATAACAGACCAATAACTGTTGTCAAAATGAACATAATTACTGTTTCATGGTATACAGAGCAGGGGTCATCCTGCAGATTTAAAAGCAAATTCAAATAAGCATCTAGCTCAGCCTCATGGGGGAAGAATATGAACTGAATAAAGCACATAGTATAGAACAGTTACAGTTTCAAACGATGCTGAGGTATCATCTGTGTGCCCTGAGCGTGCCCTGGCTTAGAAATGTCTTCTGCTTTGCTTTAGCCAGCAGAATCCGTGGCAGGGCCGTCCTCCTCAGGATCTCATTTTGTTTGCCTTCAGTGGCCATGAGGTTGCATCCGTCTAGGAAGCAGCCTACCTCTGCCTTCCTTTGCAGTGGGTTTCAGTCCTGACACCACAGGACGATCAAGCCCCCGGCTCCTCCAGTGAGGTGGTTGCATTGGTTTCCCACTGGTTGGTCTGGCGGCACATCCACACGCTAATTGCTGTACTGTCATGGATAGCTTATGGTTGAAGCGAGTGTGAATATCACAAGTGTCCTGTCCTCCCCTGAACTGTGGGTGAGTGCCTGCCGCCTTCTCCAGCCTCACACCAGAAAAATACAGGTGAACGATGAGGGCTTGTTGGGAAGGAAGGGGCCTTTCTGGTTTTGTGGTTTCCTCATCGGTCAGTCTTGGAGCTAATACTTACCTTCCGTGAGTTTGCTGGAGTGTAAAGCCTGAGTCCTTGTGCCCCAAACAGGGCTAACAGAAGGAAATGAAAGAGTTTAGTGCTACAGGGTGCATTTAGTTGGTGCAGCCCCAGAAGTCCAGTAATGACTCTATTAAGTGCTCTGAACCAAAATCATGTCCTCGATCTCTCATTTAGAAGGAACAGCAGGGTATGAGTCCTGTTAAACTTTGTCTCCTCACTGTTCATAACTGCCTGTTCCTACTTAGAAGCCTGAACTTTTGCTCTCAGATGAACAAAGTACATAGGATGCCTCCCTCCTCTGTGTAGTGCTATGAAAGTGGTATGCAAAATCAAGTAGCAGTAGTGACAGATTTTTGCATGAGCAAGGTAGGCTTACTGCCACGTGCTCTTTGCTGGTACCCTGTCGTCTTGGTTGTGGCTCCCTGGCACTTTCAAAAGCTGTGATAGCCTAACCACCATCAGGATTGCAGTGTCCTTTGCAGCATTACCCAAGGTGCAATCATCTTTTTTTCACAAGAAACATGGCGTGTTCTCTGCTTCCCCTTTTAGTAAAGCACCAAATCTCCCGACGGTTTCCTGCCTTTGTACTCTACTATATGCTGTGCAGACAATTCCTAAGGAACCTAAAGAGACTTATTATAACACTTGACGGAGAAGCTTGCAATTTGATGTTGCATGCCTGAAGACTGGAAGATGTTGGCACCTGCTGTGATTCTCCAGTTCTGAACACAGATTCCCCCCACCACCACCACCACTTTCTCAGTTCAATCAATTCCTCTTCCTGTGGAGACGTTGCAAGGAGTGCTCAGGGCATTTCCTCCTCTTGTTCTGCTAAAACTAAGGGGGTTCCGGACGACAAGTGTGTTGTCAGACTGAGCCGTGGTACATTCCTGCCTGTTTTCAGGTCCTCTCACTCCTGGTACATTTTCGGAAACAAAATATCGCCCCTACTGTTGGAGTGAGAATCCCCCCCTGTAACTGGCAGCACGTTGTATTTTGGCATGGGATGAATGAGTTTCTGGAATTGTCTGTACAAGTCTCGTATGTCTAACTACAGCATTTGGCTCCTGCAGTCGGTGCATAAATGTGACTAATAGTCAGACTTACTGGAACAAAACAAATGCTGGTACTGCCTGGGTTGATGTCCTGGTAGGGTGCTAACACGTCCTTGTTTGGCATACACAGCATTTCTTCCTGAGTGCTTTCCCCTTCTTGCTGAGCTGAATTCAGCAGCACTGAGAAGCAGCAGCATCATCCTCCTCCACATTGTATCTCAGAGAGAAGCTGCTGAGGTCAGGTTTTGAAGGCTGTTCCCCATGAGACAGAAGGTACATCGTACATCACTCCTGCTTTTTAGCACAGTGTTGAATTTTACAGCACCCTGTCTGCAGTGGCCTAATGTCTTCTGTTGCCCTTTTCTCTGGTAACGTGAAGAAATTACCCAGAAAAACTGTATGTATGCTGCTTTGCTGCTTAACACGTGGTGCTCAGGTTTCTGCTAATGAATGGCACCAGTGCTGGCCTCGGGGAAGAGGAAGGAAAGCTAAAATGTTCTTGTCAGGGCAAATCCATGGTCTCAGAAGTCCTGTGTTTGCATAATCTCATCTTCTCCAAATATGAGTTCAAGTCGGGAAGAGCAGCCTCCCCGCCCCAGAGAACTGGTGTGTTTGTACAGCACGTGTCCTGCTTGTTTCTGAAGTGCTTTGAGTGCTGACATGCAAATCCTTGTGTTTGAGAGGCTCTACAGAACTGAGCACGTTTGGATACCTGCACGGTGCTGGTGGCACAGTTAAAATTACATTAAATCATCCGTGGGCACAAAGGCCAAAAAAGCAATCTCTAGTAATCACAACAATGCAAAAACATAAAGTTAAAACCAAACAAATGGACAAGGATTTGAGATTCCAAACACGTAAGGAAATCTCATATAAAGCTTGAGCTATGTGTCTGTGTTATGTATCTTTGCAAATCCTAACATTATTTAGGATCACGTTCTACGTTCTTGGAATAAACTAAAAAGTTTATACTTGATCTGCTGGTCATAGTTTTACAAACTTTTCCACTGCGCTTTTTTACTTCAATATTTGTTTCCTTTCTCTGTATTTAAATGCCTCAACAAATGTCGTTCAGCTGTTGCATTGCGAGTGGCTGGTGACTCGGGACAGACCCAGGAACTGGTAAGTTCTTGGTTCAGGTGGAGTCAGGCACAAAAGATGAGGTTTTCCACCCCTGTCTGCAGGCTGTCTCCTGGGGAGCCCTTCTAGGGTTTTGTCTTTTGTTTTCACTGTCTGTAAAATGGAGTGGTGACGAGCGCTGCCTTTGTAAAAAGGGAACAATCTGCAAATGAGTGCTGTATGAGAGCTTAGGAGAATTGCTGGTACATCCTGAGCCGGAGCTTGCTGCTGAAACCCATCGTTGCTTTGGTCAGTTCACTGAAGGTCTGCTCCAGCTTCCCTGGCAGTAAAATGAAACCCCCATTGGATAGCCCAGGGATACTGTAAGAATCTTTGATTCATGTGAAAATTTGTCTATTTGAAAAAGTTTGTATAAATGAAATGTACATCAGTGACAGAAGCCTGGATTTTCTATGAGCATTCTTTTGTCTGCATTTTAGCTAGTTGAAAAGTTTAATCTTAGTATTTACTCTGTGGGGGTTTTTTTATTTATTGCAAATACAAGCTATGTATATTCTTTTCATCTACTAGGAAGCAGATGAGTTAAAGTTTTGCCTGAAAGACATGACCGCATGTCTCAGAAATCTACTAATTGCCCTTGAAGTATTTAGCTTTCCCAGACCTACGGATACGTTCCTCATTTTGGAAATGCTATGTCTCTGAATGTCTTCTGTCGCTCTGACTTTATTACAGCATTTTCAGTCTGTCAAAAAGAAAATGAGTACCCAGATTCCCGAAGCCTGGAAAAAGGTCATTAAATAGATCAGACGAAAAGGAAATAGTGTGTCTACTAAATCAAAGATGTTTTATACAAACCATGATGGGTCATGCTGAGAGCTGTCTAGCTTGTTGAGCTTAGCAATGTTTCTCTCCTTGAAAATTAGCCAAGAATTTAGCTCTTTCCATAACTTTCTAATCCACCTACACAGCAGAGTTTAGATCCTACAGCTGGTATGGTATGAACACAGCATTCTTCTGACTGGGTAGTCTTTAATGCTTCTTTGATTACAATATAATTAAGAACAGAGTTTAGCCTGTGATTTTACTTATCCTGTTAGTAACTTTTAAATTCTTTTGTGCAGAACAATTCATATGTAGAGCATAGGGTTTCGACACATCTTTGCACCATTGTCACCCACCAAAAAGTGGGTTGGAAGATAGTCAGCAGGTGCAAATGAAGTACTTTAAGTCTTTGCAGCTATTTACTTCTCAAAGAAGTGCATTTCTTGAAGACATGGGATGTTCCTTTTTCTTTGGGAAAGGATCTGGAGAAAACTGGGAATTGACACTGACAGAACGGGAACTTTCCTCTTCACTGATCAGATACTCTGAGCCACAAAGTACGGTGGTGTTTTCTAAATGAATGTGTCTGTGCGGCTCAAGACATCTTCCAGAGGGTGACATCTCAGTCACTGTTATGCTTCCTGTCACTGGCTGTTGTGAAAGGGGAAACCCTTGTTATTTCATTACAAACTCATAGGGCTCCCAGCCCCGTTAGTGTTGAGTAGCTAAGGAGTGGATATGATACAGTCTGGCTTTCTAGGAGACTGCATCCCCTGTATTTCTTGGCGTAGGTGCAGTATGTCTGGGGAATTGTGGACCGTTGACCAGGAGTTTGAAGGGCTTCCTACGCAGCTCCCTGCACCCACTCAGCACCCATTGTCTTAATGATCCAGTCTGCAGCTATGCTGTAGTTCAGTTTTCTTCAATTCCTTCATTATATTGGAGGCTTCTTCCTCTTGAGGTATTACTTGGCTTTTTCATACATACTTCATTGAGAAGACTAGTAAATGTAAGACATTTCTTTACAACTTCAAAGGTGGATTAACGAGGAGAGATGTAAAAGGGATCCAGCCACCCAGGGAAAGGAAAAAAGTGATTGTATAAGCTTGAGTTTTGACAAAGGGGGCTTGAGGAAGGACCCGGTTTTAGAAATGTCACAGAAGGAGTTTACCCTTGAGAAAGCTTTTGGCAAGATGGCAGTGTAGGGGGGAAGGGGAAGATCAGGGATGGCGACAGGGCTAAGTCATCAGTTAGAAGAGCAAGTGGGACAAAAAGAACAACCACCAATGTGTGAGAAGACCTGGGGGCAGTCCTTTAACTAAAGGACCCCCGGGATGAGAGGGCCTAGACAGTGAATGTTTTGCTGCATTCATAAAAGGGAGGGAATAAAGAAGAGGTAAATAAAGAAGTGGCCATTATATGTAGAAAGCATAGCAATTTCTAGAATGTCTTAATTTTTAAGGAAAGCACCTCCCATGCACCTTAAATCCTGACTCATTGGTTTTTAGGCATCCCAGAGATAGCTGTTTTATCAAGTCTTAAATGGATAAACCAATGAAAAAAAAAAAAGAATTATACCTCAGTACATTTGGTCCTTACGTCAGCAGATGGGAACTACTTGCAGAGGCCAGTACAACTCCTCCAGCTCAATGCAGTACGAAGAGATACACAGTAAAAAGATTCCCCTCACTGTGTGAATCCATACCAACCAGTTAGGCAAGAGTAGGAGGTGTAATCCACGGCTAATATGTTGTTAAAAGCAAAAGATTCAATAAGCAGCAGCAAGACTGTGCCGAGGAGCCCAATACAAAACTAGAGACATACCTACAGTCAGGTGGACCAGGCTAATATTTGTACTCCCTTTTAAACCAGAAAAATTATACTGGTAAGTTTATTTGGGAGCTAATCTTTGGGGAAGTGGAGAATATGATTCAGGAGAGTATTTGTCCTGACCAGTGTTGCTAGATATAAACTGAGGAAATCAGCCGCAAGTTCTCTGTCCTTCCTGGGCTTTCGTTCAGGGCGTTTCTGCATGCGAACATCTCCTCCACCCTTGCTGTTGTGCCTCTTTGACAGGAGATGGTAGCAGGTTAATGAATTGGGAGTCAGTGTAGTAACTGAAGCCAGAAAATTAGATGTATTTCTTTGTGTATTCAGGCTACACAGGTCAGCATTGTTTCCTGCAAGACAGGAATGCACATTTCAGGAAAACAGGAGGATTACTTTGCAGGAACAGTTCTTGTGAAGGTAATTGTCTGGCAGCAAAGGTCAGTTCATTGCACCTGACACTATCTAGCTAAAAGTTGCATGTGTATTCAGTACTAGGAGTCTACGTTTCTCTGCAATCAGTAGGCAGAGATAGGTATGTCCAGAAGTGATTAATCTTAAACTATTGAATGTATAAGGTGAATCACCGTCCAAATGTGCCCGTTTCCGCTGACTACATGGTACGCAGACAGCTCACATAGGCAAGTTCGCTGGAGTTAGGTGAGATGAATTTCCCCTTCTGTCACAGTTATCCATTGGCACACGGCTTCTGGGAGCTCACAGCCACACTCAGGAGGCTGCTGTCAAGGGGCGCCTGGCTCCTGGTGCTGCCATGTATGCTGACACATCGGTCAGGGACTCCGCTCTGGTGGAGTTGTCCTTCCTCCCGCTGCCTTTTTATTACCATCTCTCTCCTGCCCAAGTGTTATCGGAGGAGATCAAATGCTGGACTTGTTGCTTTGAAGCATTGAGGTTTTCAGGGAATAAGAGGCTTCTGGCTGCTGCTTGACATGTCCAGCATCAAACCAGGGACTCAGGCATCGATTGCACCCACCAAAGATGGTGTCAAAGACCGAGCCTCATAGCGCAAGAGAAAATAGAAATAGAAACCACTTTGTTCTGGATACTGCTAGAGGGCTGCCATCTTAGCAGGTGACATCTGCAGAAATACCAAGCTTGGACACATGCCTCTTCCAACTCAGCGGCCACCGCCTTTTCTTCATGGTGCCAGCCAGGATCCTGGTGCACAGGATTTCCTCCTTGCAGCACATCAGCAGTGTGGAAATAGTGTCAGCTCCCTAAAACAACATAGCTTCAGGGTAGTAGGCAAGGACTGCTGGTCCTTGCCTCCCAATAGCTTCTCACAGGTGTTGCACTGTGTTTTGATCCTCTGGGATCCGGTGTGGGAATGCTGTTCTCTGCAATATGTACCCAGAGTGTTTTGTAGTTGTTTAGGAAGAAAAATGTACAGGGCTGTCTGAAGACTTTTTAACGGAAGAAACTAATCCAATGTAAACAAAGTGGTGTGTGTGCGTTCCTTTGCTGTAGTTGTACTAACATAATTATAACAGAAAAACATACACTGACAAAGCTTTCCCACATAGATAGATCTTTGCTTTTTTTCTTTCTGGTGTTTAAAATACATGCAGCTTGTTTGTCTCAGAAGTTATTTCTTCTCGTTGGTTTTGGAGTGGGCCCTATCCACCCCACTGTGGAAAAATCATCAAATCGCACTGTAATGGGCAGTAGCCTTGGTTGGTGCACCGTACTCCAGTTCAGCCATTGCAAAGAAGTGCAGAGCAGAATCCTTCAAGGCCAGAACCAATGTCTCACGGTTACATTCTTCCGAAGTGTTTCAGGATTGTCTACAGGTCTTCTTTAAGATCTTCATTTGAAAATACAAAATGTTGCTTAATAAAAAAACCTGTTCGTTTGGTGTTGTTCCTTCCACACCACAAAGTGCAAGCTCTGAACGATGAGCAGTGTAGAAGGTAAAAGTCCCCCATGTGTTAGAGAAGTTTGCTAACCTGTGCAAAGGCAGTTTTAGGGCAGGGCATTACCTTTTGTTTCCCACGTTAAATGTAAACTTGGGACCGATGATCATTTGCATATGTTGTATAGTTGGTATTTAAGTCTCTGCTTAGGTTTCTCTATCCTTGCTTAAACATATATTTGTTTCAGACTAAACAGTTCTTTCCACTGTTGTTATTGAAATACCATGCTCTTGTGTTTCATCCCTAGGGCAGTAAGAAGTGCATTGCTATTGTATAGTTGTGTTCTGGGCAGCTGCTTTACATAATGAAACTCAAATGAAACCAACCGTCACCAAGTTTTGGAAAATCCTTTTGACCTCACAGCATAGAGGTGGACCCACAACATAGCTGACTGGAGATGCTCAGCCACAGGGCTTGCTGTCAGCCCTGCTCAGCGGTGCAGCAGCAGCAGCAGTATGCCTCTCCTATTCAGTGTTATCCCAAGATCTTGCTGTGTTTTATAGATCTGCATGTAATCTCTTGCACTTCACTTTGTGTTCACATACATGTGAGTTGGTAAAGTAATAAAAGGCAGGTAGTTATTCACGTTTCCCCTGTCGTTGGTGGCATGGTCTGGAATAGGAGCCAAAAGCCCTGTTCTTCCCTGGCTCAAGCTGGGGCACAGCTGCTGCGGGAGTCTTGCTGTACTATGGAGGCTTGATCTGGGCATCGGCTGATACTGTAAGAGTCCCTTCCAGCATGTCCCTGAGATGGCTCTTTACTTCGGAGGGAGTTTTGTCACTATTTTGCATTCCTTGTGGGCTGCTGCTTTGCCTCTGACCCAGCATGCAGAGATTGGAAGTATTTACTGAAAGCGTGGGACATGCATTGTGTAGTGTCTCCCAGGATTTAGCTTCCAAAAACTCATTAAACTGATCTGGTTAAGGGCCATCAACCCTCTTAGTTCAGAGCTATAAAGAGTTTTGGTGGACTCTACTTTTCTGGGTACTCTAACATCTGCAAATGAACTCTGTCATGCCCCATCCCTGGAAGTGTCTAAGGCCAGGTTGGATGGGGCTTTGAGCAACCTGGTCTAGTGGAAGGTGTCCCTGCCCATGGCAGGGGGATTGGAACTAGATGATCTTCAAGGTCCCTTCCAACCCAAACCATTCTGTGATTGTAAGAAAAAGCTGCCTGTGTCATGTCTCTCATAAATATGTTCACTGGTGTTTTTCTTTTTTTTTTTAGTCAATGTACTCTGTGTAAGACACGGAGAGACTGATTCTTCAACCGAGAGGAAGTAAATTAGTAGAGTTACATGCAAATAAAATCAGTAAGGAGTTCAGTATTGGGCCTTCAAGGCTCACCTTAGATTCCTGGGTTTAATTAGCATACCACTGCAAGGAGCAAACTGGTGCTCTGCTGTGAATTTCTCATGTGCTGGTTATGAGGAACCTTGGTGCTACATTATCTGTTAAAGCACGAGGGCCCTGGTGCTCACAGCTTTCCTTTAAGCTCCAACACTTAGTGTATGACAATATATTTGCACCAAATCTGGTGCTCCCTGGCCATTTTCAAGCTGTGTGTGTTTGTACAGGGAAGTGCAGACCACTATCTGTTGCTTTCACCCACCATCCAGGCCAGGGGGATGCAAACCAGCATCCTACTGGCTCCTGTCCTGGAGGTGTGTAGTTTGCAGATGGGAATTCACCTTCGAAATTGTTTTGTACTGGTCTTAAGTAGTTAGCTCAGTGTTTGGGAGAGGAAACATGAAATAAGCTGCAATTTGGACCATTAGATATCTTTTGTATTTCAGAGGGAGGAGTCATATTTGGACACTGGCTCTTGGTTCTGAGACTCATTTATCATTCTGTGTACTAGGGTAGTCCATGTTGGTAAGAGTACTAAAATCAGAGACTTCTGTTGCTTCAGAATGGCAATTCTAACTATCATTCCTGTATCCAACATACATGGGTAAGCATATGAAACAGCAGATACAAATTACTGTTTAGAGGCAGTTGAGTTGGCTTTAATCAGGGTTCAGGTATTCACACTGAACCTGACGTTTGCATTTTAATACAGAGCAGACACACAGAACAGATTTTGCATTGTCTCTCTTCTGGAAATGCCTTTGGGGTTTCACAGATATCAATACTTTCAATGCCAGGGTTCCGAGTAGAACGTTACTGGGGTAAAAAGGCAGATAAAGTCTTCTTTCAGCTTGCCAAACAATCCCTTTCATTTTTTTCCTTGATGAGGAAAATGGCTTTCATTCTTCCTGTAAGGTTGGAAACACTCCAGCCTGTGAAATGATTCCCCAAGTTTTGGTACAGATTCAGTGCTCTAAGGAATAAATGTTACCGTTTCAACAAAAGCCGTTCTAGCAGGTTTTCTCTACCCTTCGTCATTACTTGCCAGAGAGTTTTGTCTAACTTTCTTCTTTACACAGAGTCTAAGAAGCACCAGAAGGTTTGTTTCCTTCTCCTGGAAAGATGGTCCATTTGTCTCCTTTTTCTGTGGTCAGGCATGCCAGAGCGCCTCCTTAAAGGCCTTTGCATGTGATGCTACTGAGAAACTTGAAAAACAGTGGAGGAGGATGAATTGAAGTTGGAGGATGAATTGAAGTCTCTTGGGTAATCCTGTCGAACTGCAGGAAATAGGCTTTAGTTTTTGTGTACAGTAAGTGTATAAACATAGCCAAAATGCTGCATATTTCAAACACCTACAGTCATGTGTTTTAATAATTGGGGGGGCGAGGGGAGGAGTTGTGCTTGTTTTTTTAAATTCAACTGCAAAACTTCCTGTCCCTTGCATTTGCAAGGTTGTGGGCAACTGCTCTTACCTACTGAAAAATGAGGCTGTTTGATGATGAACACACATCTTCCACCCTTTACTCTGTCTCCTGAATGAGATAATCTTTCACCTCTTAACTTGTTACATTTCCGTGAGCTCGCTTATCGGGCTGTGTCAATGAATGTGTTTCACCACAGGTCTGTTTTAACTGGAGGCATGTCTGTAGCTGTACTCCTCTACTGCCAGGTACCCATGAGGGTCCAGGAGTAAGCTGAATGCTTGTTTGCAAAACCTGCCTCTTTGAACCAAAGCACCCAAGAGCTTTCCCCTTTTTGGGAATCAGAAAGGAGCATCCTACTTGCTGAGGAAAGTGGGCATAAGATGAAAGTCTAGATCTAAAAGGTAAGGGAGGATCCTGTACAGACCGTAGCTTTGTGAAATGGTTGTCTCAAGAAAAGTTCAGCTGGGGGGAAAAAATCCATCAGGTTGGCTTTAGTTTGACTTTTGCCTTTATTTCTTCTTCATCTTTTATCATTTCTCTCCAATCTAAGCTGAATTAATCATGTTCAAAAACGATAATTAGCACTCCTAAATTGCATGGCAATGGTGAGTTCTTGAGAATTTTTTGAATAGTTTTTTGTTTATATTCAGTTCTGAGATGTCCTCACTCGCTGCCCAGATGCTTCAAAATCACTACCTTATTAGAATTGAAGACTGTTGCTCTGCAGATGTTCCATTTAACATAGATATTCAGTGCACAATTCCTTGTATGGAAGGGTAAGGTTAAAATTGTGCCCTCAAAGCTGAGTCTGCTCTGCCCTCTTGTGTCTTTGGAATGTGCTGCCAAATGGTCCCCAAATACAGCTGCTTTATCATGAGAACTGGAATTTTCCCCCCACAGACTGAAAAGTAAGATGCAAACACATGGGTATTCAGTTATAGGTTGATTTTTCAGTGATGAGTACAGATCGACATAGGTTTGAACTAAATCTGTTCTGCCAGTATTCCTCATGCACACACCATGTCTGAGGGGAAGGGAAAACAACTTGAGAGTATTTTTAATACAGCTCACAAGTGCTAGAATAAACCTGATTGAACACTCTGTAAAGTTATGGGGTTTATGAATAAAGTTGTGGGGTTTATGAAGGAAGCTTCAACTGAAAAATTACCTACTAGAGGAAGGAGTGAGGAAGGGGTACTTCCAGGTGATAGAGACTGGGCTGCTGTGAAGTTGTGGGTTGGCTTAGCTTGGCTGACTCCTTGATGTACCAGCTTTTGACCTTAGCAGAAGTGACAGTCCAAAGCTATGATAAGTTTACAGTGATTAAAGGGATTTTGAAGGGCAAAAAAAACCAGTCGTGTAGTGATTTAAATTAAGATACCTTCAAGATAAGGTTCAGCTGCATGCTAGAAAAAGAACCTGCCAACTTCTCTGTGTGGTTGGTTGGTTTTTTTGTTGAAAATGAACTTAGGAGGCCGGGGTGAGCTGGAAGTTAGGATTTCCTTCCCTTATTGTATTAGGAGAAAAAGACGTTGCCCTGGTTGTGCATCCTCTCTATCCCCCCAGGAGCAGAGTGGAGCAGTGCAAGCTGGTGGAAGCTACAATGAAGCACAGTTTACTGAAAATATATTTCTTTTTAAAGGGGCTTAAGCATTTTCAAATTACAGAGCCGACTATTCTATTAAGAAGTGGCTTTTCTCAACAAAGTAGGAAGTTTAGAGTTTTGATATGGTCTGCTGTAAATCTTCCAGGTAGCTTAAGGCTTAACATTTGCTCCATGAGCGTTGGATGATGACTGACCTGAACCAGTCCTGCTTTTGACACAGATGTTTTTCTTCTTATCTTAATGGGTGTTTATGGCAGAGACGAGCACATTTCAGGAGCAGCTCTGTCGTTTCTCTGCATAGAGCATTGTGTGGAGGTCGTGCACCCTGTTTCTTCAGAAATAATCCTGGCAGCCTTTCCAGCCACAGAGAGCAATTCGGGCACAAGCCATTTGTAATTGCTAAGCAGAATTAGGGGATCACACACTCACGTGCTTTGGGCCAAGTCTGTTGCACACCCAGGGGACTCCAGGCCTCCTGTTGTGCTCCTTTGACAAACTGCGTCCTCCCTCCACTTGTTTCAGAAATTCACTGTACCAACTTCTTTTACCTTTCTCTTCTCCTCAGCGTGCCCCTCATTTGGTGCTCCTGTTATCTTCTGTGTGTAAACAGAGAAGATGCTGCTGCTAATGAGACAGTACTGAGCCTGGTCAGAAGATAGGATATTCTTGAGTAAACACACCTTTTGTTTTATGTTTTTCCAGTAACACTCAGGATTTTGGTTGCTGATGCTCAGACTGAAGCTTCGTTTGAAGTTTGTTCAGCTCTTGTAATGACCCCAGTAGCATCAAAAAGTGTTTTTCCTGAAACCCTCTTTAAACCTGCTCCATAAAACCCCGCCTCGCCAAGGGGAGGTGAAGCCTTCTCCCCACTTTGCAAATGGGAATGTAGAGATAGGACGTGTTTGGTAATTTAGTCATGGTCTCGTGGCAAGCGGTGCTGTGAATAAATACTCGTTCTTCAGCCTGTCTGCTCTGCTTCCTAATCCCTAGATTAGGTAACGAAGGATGGTGAATTACTAGGTAGGGAGACATGTTGAGACTGTAAATCTGAAGTTTAATGTGCAGTGGCCTCCTCAGGGTTTTTTTTCCTAGCCACAGGTTTTGAGCTGTCCTCACAGAAAATCTCTGACCATGAACTCTGTTTTTAAACTCCATTTCTGAAGACAAATGCAGTTTGTTGATCTATGAATGCAGAGCATTGGGCCTGCAATTTATTATTTGTTGTCTTATTTGTCCAAAATCGTAAGGACCAAAGAAATCTGAATAGGAAATTATTTTATGTTTCATCTGTTCTTATGGTTTATTTTTTTCCCCGCAGTGGTCCACAGCTGCCCTCTGTGTCAGCACCTCTTATAGTACAAGGACCACCTGCCCTCACTGAAAACCATCCAGGGATTATTTTGTACAGCCCTGTCACAGTGGTTTCCATTTACTATCACATGAAATTTGGTTCAACTGGGAACAGCCACGTATTACTTTTATTTTTCCTATATCTATTTTGTCTACGTGCTGTGTGGGGAACGTGTGTTTAGTGTTGAGTTTCTCATGCCTTCTTCCTTTTGGGGGTTTGGGTATCCTATAACTGTTTGGCAGTCTGTCTGCAGGCCACCAGTGGTGCACAGGCTCTGGGTAGAGGAGCACTGTTCAACATCTCTTACTAAAGCAAGTCGCAAACATAAAGATTTCCGCCAATTCTCACTGCCAGAAAACTTTTTTCCCCAGCCCGTATTTAGTCTGCATCTTCCCCATCTTCACATCCCATTGCTCCTGTCACTATTGTTGAACTTCATCCGGAATAATCCCCTCCTTGGCACCAACTCCCTGGTTTGAGTACTCTTTCACCTCTCTCTTGTTGGTTAGCTGTTATTCATCCTGTAAACTGGCCTTCATCAGTCGTGTTTTCCACCTTCATAATAACGTTGTTGCTCCATGGGAATGGAGCAGTGCTCTGACAAAGCTCACCCCAGACGTGCCAGAGCTGACTGCCCCAAAGGGAGGCGATTGCTGCCTGTCAGCCGTGACCTGTTAGTGCCAGCTTCCCTGCTGTCTTCAGAGGTCCCACTGCAAATGCTCCCCCTGCGTTTGCAATGAACATGATCCCAGCCGTGATCTCCATTCAAAGGTGAGGGAGGGATAAAGTGTAGGTAGCAGTGGAAGAACAGAAATGACAGTTGGAAAAAAAGATGGTCATAGAGAAGAACTGGGGATGGGAGTGAGAAAAAATGCATAAAGTAAAGAGGAGAGAGGGAGCTCCCTATGAGATCAGATAATCTTGAAGAAAAGGGAGAATAATTTAAGGAAAATATAGAAAGCAGTCACCACAAAGTTTGTGCCAAGACATACAATAAAAATGAAGACAAAGATGGGGGAGGAACACAGTGACAGTATTTTGACTTTTAAATTTAATTATGATGTGTTGTTTCTAACAACAAAAATGCTACAGATACTTTTGGTACTTGTCTGAAGTGAGAGCTGAACCCTCTCCTGATCTGAAGAATCTTTCCTTGTTGCTGTTAAGTTGGCAGTTCCGGACCTGACATGGTCCACCTGGAGTCCTGGCGGTCTTGCAAAGGCAGGTCTCTGAGAGACTACCAGGCACTTGGAAAAAGAAAGACATACCACTCTCTAAGTGTGCCCTATAAAAATGTACAGCCTCTTATATCACAGCAGTCCTTTGACTTATGGTGAGATTTTTCCTGCTAAAGGCTGCATGAAGATAGGGTTAATAATTATGGTTATCTGTTTATCATGTGATTCAATGGATGTACCCAAAGGGAGGGTGGAAGTGCCCGAGTTTTAGTTTCCGATCCAAAGTGGAAAGCATAGAAATTGCATTTTTAATAATCTCTTGGGAACTAAGGGCACTTGTACGTAGCCAAGGATGGAAGATGAGGCAGAGTCTTCTCCAAACTTACTGTTTGAGAAGTCGTCTCTTCCAGTCAGTGGCATCCCAACACACAACTCAGAGCTGAGTACCGATGGTAGAAGAGCGGCAGCGTCAGTTCCTTGTGTGGGTTCTGGGTTGTATCAGCTCTGTGTCCTGACCCACATACACAGTCACTTCTGTTGGCGGTGCACAGCTCATGCAGCTCCGTGGGTGGCATGCCATAGCTGTGGCCTCATACTTTAATAGTTCTCAGACTGCTTTATAGAAGTGCTTCATCCTCACTAGGGCTCTCTGATGCAAATGAGAATATTGCTTGGTTTTAGACTGGACGGTTAGGCTGTAGTGTCAATACCAAGGGTCAGCGGTGGGGCCAGGCTCATGTCGCCCATTCTGACCTCTAGACTGTTATGTTTATTTGTTTGTATATTTATTGTTGTCCTTTTTGGCAAAGGTTTCCCATGGTGACCGGTCACTACTGGTTTGCGAAGAAGCAGTGACAGTGGCCAAGGGTCCAGCGCCTGACCACAACTCAGTAAGATCCTGCTAAAGCAGCTTACCTTGGCAGGAGAAGAGGGGAGGGTTCAATGTACCACTGGGTGTTCGTTTGCACTTCGTGGATTGTATGGTGTAGTTCCGTACTGTAAAACAGTATTGAGATTGACCCTCAACCATTGAATTAGGTCTGTCCTGGATCTCAGTGCAGAGGAGGTGTGCTGAGACTGCTGTCACTCTGATAGCAGGAGCTTGGTGATGAGAGAAAGCTTCAGCATGTGTTTGCCACCCTGGGAAGGAGGAGAGGATCATTGCTGGCAGCTGGAGGACTTTTTTTCAAACCTATAGCTACCTTCAGAATTGCAGTGTGCGCAATTAAGCTCAGAGCAGCAGCTTTCTAGCTGTAGGCCATACTGAAATCTTGTGTTGAGCGAGGGTTTGTTTGTCCTCAGGTCTGGCTGTGAATTAATGGTCTGTTTTAGAGGCTTCAGTGGGCTAGAATTGCCTTCTTGGTGGAGAAAATGCCAGTGCTGTGCAAAGTCAGCAGGAGCACTTTGTGATGCTGAGTCTTCTCTGCTACTTTTTGTTGATCCAGGTGGTCTTTTCGAAGTATAAAGTCAAAGAAATTACTCTTTGCCCCTTCCTTCATCTCCTCATGCAAGTGTCATGTAATCGGCAGGAACACTGAATCCTCCCTGTCTCCTGTTCCTGTTTGCATGGGAGAGAAACAGAGAGAAGTGAGACGGAACCATACGTCCCTCTGCATCTGCACTCTGAAGGCAAAGTTATTTGTGAGCCTTAAGCATACGGGTGGGAGAGCTGCCAAGCCAACGTTGTTCCCAAGTATCTGTAAACTAAATCTGATTCCTTAAATTCATCCAACTAAGGAACTTTAGCTCTGGCAAAGGTTTGTAAATATTACAGTACCTGTCACTTTTGGATGCCACTTTCTGTTTTCATAGCAGCGAACTGAAAGCTTCGAAGTCTGGGATGTTTTGTTTAGTTTTGTAGAGATTGACCTCAAAACATCAATCTTTCTGCTCCTTTTAGGATGTATGAAAATAGTCTTGTCTTTTCACAGAAAACTTCTTGTAGCAACAGTATTGCTGATGGCTGGCGTTCTCAGATATTCTTGGAGTGTTGAAGCATGTATTGAGATATGTATACCAAAATATAGAGAGTTTTGCCTCTCTTATTTTCAGTGATTCAATTTGCTTTTCTGTGTGAGGGAATATGCATAAACATATACTTATAATGAAGTGAAAAGCATTAATCTAAACAATGCTTATAAAGTGGTTTCTGGTGCTCTCAGAGTATCTAGTTAGTTTTGCTGGGGTTTTAGTTTACACGTACATTTCAGTTTCTGCACCATCTGCACAGCTTAGCCCCCACCTTTGGATTCTTTGTGCTCGCTGGGATAGATGTGGATGGTAATAACAGTCACGTTTTGCTTATTGTCAAGATGAGTTGCTGGTTGATATAAACCTGTGACTTGAGTTTGCCAGATACAGTTGCTCCCATCATTTGTGCTGGTCTCCAGTTGCTTCTTGTGCTGGTCTCCAGTTGCTTCTTGGAGGAAGGTGTCACACTTGTTTCTCTTGAAATAAGCCTTAGAAGTGAGTTTTGGCAGACCCGTTCTGAATTACAGGTCAGTACTGTGCAGCTAACTCTAATTAGAACTCATTTGTGACTCCAAAGTTAACCTGGCTGTAGCTAAAACTCCATGGAGGCAGTACTTTTAAAACTCTGCTCACTGAGGAGTCAGGTTGGACAGTTGCTCTTACTTGGGTGATGTTCTTGCTTTGACTTTGTCAATGTGCGTACAGCTTTTGTCTGAAAGTCTTTGGGCCTGCTGACCTGTCCCAGAGCCATGGCTGAAGCCAAGCTTCTTTTTGCACTTGAATTTGCAACCCAGCCCTCTTGAGCAGTGGAGCTTTGTGCTCAAGTACTTTGAGTCCTACAGTGCTTCCCCCCTTTCCTGCTGCATTCCTAGAGGAATCAAAGTTCTTCTGTAGTGAACAGGACGTGAATCGTAGAGCAATTCAACCTACTAAGTCACTAAGCGAGCTGGGTTTTGACTCCAGCCTTCCCGCAATCCCATATGAACAAGCACAGCATCAGTTAGAAACACCCTGGAGCAGACCTACTCTGTTAAATTTTACTGTGGTTTCCCATGTTTTTTCTCTTTAACCAAAGTCCACTGAGCAGTCTTGCCAAGGTGTCTCAGTGGTGCTCTGAGTGGCTTTGCCAGACCAAATGAGCAGTGCTTTCATGGCAAAGGTCCCAATGGATGGTGGGATGTATTGCATGGCTGGCATCTTCGCTGAAGTAAATCCACACTGGAATCTGCCACCTGAGGGGCCCTACAGTAGTGATGGATTGTGAGACTGCCTGCTCCAGCCACACTTGCTGACCATTCAGGTTTTTGTAAAATGCTTTAGAAAATTATGCTTGAAGGCATAATGTTAAGAGCCAAGATCCCAATTGTTTTTCACCTCACTGGCTAAGTCTTGTGCAGCTACATATTCCTAAGCAGGTGATAGTTTTTGCTGCCTAACTGTGAAAATATGGGCTTCATATTTCTATTTAGATTATCTAAAAATTGGGCCTTTCATCTCCTGAAATGTTTCCAGAAACCCAAATTCAGGTCTGGCTAATAATCTTTCCGGTGCTTTAATATCAACTGTTAAAGTAAAGCTGACTATCAAGAAGCAGTTAGTATGGAGAGAGCTGATAATGATGCAGCTGAGAAGCTAAACCCCTCATCTCCATTTGAGTCTTTTTTTTGTTTTGCAGATGAGAGGATCTGTTCACCACCCTTTATGGAGCTGACAACTGCCTGTGGAGAAGATACCTTGCAGCTTATAGAGAAGAATGGACTGGCATTCCCATTCAGTATGTACATGGGCTTTTCCTTGGTACTTCTAGTAGGTTCTGAATATTGCACATGCACCCCCCCAAGACGTAGCCAACACTGTAGGAGTGTGGGTTTCATTGCCGAAGTGTCAATGGAAGGGATGAAACAAATGCTCTGAAGCAGTCTGCTTGGAATGTGGAACAAAACCCCTCCCTATCAGCTTTTACTTTGCCTTTTATTGATGTTCCTTACTTTAAACACCTTGCTACAGTAAACATGCGTTTTTGGGAAATGCTAGTAGTTCTAACAAAGTTAGCCTCTTGCCTGAACTTGTGCAAGAAGTTTCTCCTGCCAGCTGCGTTCATTGTTTTTCTCAAGAAAATCACTGCCTCGCTGATTGTCCCTTTTTTTCACCCACCCCTTCCTTTCCCTGGTCCAGGCTACAAATATAATCTTAGAGGGTAGAAGAAAGCATGTAAAAATTACCATAGATAGCATGCTCCAAAGATCCACAGCCTCAAATAGCTGCTATGAACTGTTTGTGCTTTGTAGCAAGTTTCACTGGGGGGGCTTGTGCTTTAATTCTTTCCTTTATTTGATTCCTTGCAGTATAAAGTGAGCAGAATTGGTTAGTCGGTGTTTGTTCCCTTGGTGCTTGCCTCATGTATAAGGTTCAGAGGTAAAGTCATGTGGAAAACGCATGTTTTGCCCTCCCTGCCATCGCTTTCCCAGAGGGGGCAGGTCCCCTGAAGCTAGATTGTGAAGCAGTAATTTAAAGCCCACTGAATGGCTTTGACACCCCTTCCTCACCCATGCACATTGTCTTCTTGGTACAGGGTGGCTAGTGCTCTGTAGTCAGCAGCATAGCCCATATGTTCAGAAGGCCTGAATCAACCCCTCTAAATGATGATGAAATTAAACAATAACATTGAAAATCAATATAATGTAGTATTGTGGGAGTGCTTTTTCTGTCTCCTCGCTCTCTCTTCTTTTTTTTTTTTTCCAAAAAACGCTCCTGCTCTCCAGAGCATGTGTCTGTGAGACATTATATACCACTCTCCAAAATTTCAAGTTACCAACTTATTTTGGATTCTAGTGCAGGTCATCTGCCTTTCATAGCTGCCTGTCAATTACCTGGCAATTTGACTCTTCCAACAACCCCCAAAGAAGTCTTGTCCTATTCACCCCCTCACTACTTGCAAGTTTTCATCTGCTCTGCTTAACATATAAATAACATCAGCGCTCTAGTCATTGTGTGGGTCCCATAGTCTTCAGCTCTCCTCTGGTTTCATAATAGCAGGAGCATGTTGTTTCTTTCTTCTTACTGGTTTTAGGGTGGAGGTGAGTAAGGAATATGAAGGAGAAAGAAGAACTGCGGGGCTCTTCCTACTTGTTTTGCCCCCCTCTATGGTTGCCTGCAAAAAATGTGTTGTATCTTAGTTTTGTTCAGCCTGTTTGGTTTCCTGCTATTCCCCAGAAACAGGCAAGTAGGAAAAGAAGTTGGTTACCACTGTGTCCCAGGTCCCTTGTTTTCAGAACAGTCGCGTTTTGTGTTACCTGTAAAGTAGCTCCAGCCTCAGGCAAAAAATCACTTGTGAAGATGCCCTCTGAATAGGCAGGATGGCAATACCAGTACTGGTACTAACTTCTTAGCTGATGCTTTGCACCTCTGACCAGTCCTAATAATGACGTCTGCTTACACCTTAGCTACAGGGAGGAGTTGAGAGAGTAGGGCTGGGAGCAAGACAAGCTTTGCAGTGATTGAGGACATTGTTCAAGCAGAGACTGTCACTAGCATCTGGTACAGTCAATGCCTTGGTCTGGTGAATTCCAGTGTTTGCACGTGTGGGTGGGAACGGATTTATAAGGGTTTTGTGTGCACTGTTTCAGTGGTGCATTGTTTTTTCTTTTTTATTTACCCAGTTTGTAAAACCAGAGTGGCCCATGGAACCAACTCCCACGAGGTGAGTTAAAAAACTTTTGCAGTGTTATCCCCCTGCTTCCAGTGCCCCCATGGTGGTTTGGCTGGTGCTTTCTGATACTGTAGTAGGCAGAATGAGGGCTATGCCCAAACGACTTCCCTTCCCCCGCCTCTCCCTTGTGTTTAATTACACCATTGTTTTTTTCAGATTTATCTGAAATGAAGTTAAATATGTCTTTAACCTCTTGTCGTGGAAGTTCTTTCTAGCAGTTTCTAGCTTCTATCATCTAGTTGCTTCTAGCAGTTCGTAGTCTCCAGTCACTCTGTCTGCAAGGAATCTCCTTCAGCCTCTCCTTTGGTGGGAGATCACACTAAGTGATGTTTCCACCCCACCATGTTTCTCTTCCAACATGTATGTGGTATAGGTGAGAAATGGTTTTGTGCTGCAGATGAAGCAGAAGTATGAGTGAAGGCCAGCTAGTTCCTGTCCTTGAGGGGAAGGGAATAGCAAATAAAGACAGTTTCTAGGCATGCTCAGTTGTAATAACACGGCTGGAGCTGTGGGAAGAACAGGGCTAGTAGAACTATCTGCTTTCACTCCTTCCCGTAAGGCAATTGCAGTTAAAATAGTTGTGTATTCCTGGAAGGAGTGCATTCCATATAAGCCTAGCTTCCTCTAAATTTAGACGAGTTGAGTCCTGTTTTAATTTTTTTCCATTTGTGCTTCCTGCCTTCCTGCTTACCGCAGATCAGTTTTGAGAATCCAGCCTTCACTGCTGGCTCTCATAATGCCTGGCTTCCTTTGTTAACAACGTGGTCGTCGGTCCAGGTTTCCCAGCTGCTCCTGAAACGTGCAGTATGTTGCTGCAGCGTCTCTGAGAGCTGAAGGCCCTGAAGTAAAATGTAAACCTGGATGAGCAGAATGCCTACAGGTGAAATCTTGAATAACCAGCACTTTCTTTTAAAAATGCAGCTAGATTTTTCATGCAAGCCTTGGCTTGGGTCATTTTACAAGTGTGACAGACAGTCCTGTTAGTTTGCTGGAGTAGCCATTATGAATTTTTGCTGTCATTCCCAAGAACGCTTGGGGACTGGGTTGTGAATTAATTTAAGACTCCAGCTTCCCTGTTGATATTTCTGTAGAGGGTTCCTCTGCAACTGCAACCTGAAATGCATGAACCTTTCAGTGCTTATTCAGTCAGGCTTGGACTTCATTTCCCTGGGGAATCTTTCTTTGCTGTTCTTTCATACATTGCAGACATACCTCAGCCTCCTGCCAGAATTCCATTTTCTGAGAAAAAATTAGACTAAAATACAGTTGTAGACTGCATTTTATCACAGGAACTTATGACTAGGGCCTAGAAGGACCCCTGGAAAAAAGCCTAAAGTCTTGTGTGGTACTTTACATAGTTAGGAGTAATAGTAACTTTTGGAGTTGCTGTGTTCTCAGGAATGATCCAAAAGTGTATTTATGATCAGAGAGGAACTATCTTGTAATTGCTATTTTATGGTCAATAATGGCAAGGGAAGCATAGAATAAATACTCTGCTTACAGTAGAGTCTGTCTAAAAGATGGAGCATAGGTCTAGAAGCAAGAAATTGTTGCCTGTTTTACTAATGACTCCTTCTTTGGCTTTTGGTAAGTTGCTTCATTTTCTGTAGAGATACTCCCATTGCACAGCGGACACTGGAACTACAACACAGCCTGGCCAGAAACCTGCTTTTCTTCACAAGATGAATATTCAGAAGGTTCAAGTACTGTCTAACAGGGACAGCTGAAGGTGCAGGCTTGAATTTAGGTTTGGTGCCAGCCAAGGCTGGTAGACTCCACATTTTGCTGTGAAAACACGAGCTAGTTAGGCCAAGGTGCTGTTAGTTAGTCTTCTTGTGGTGTCCCACAGTTCCACATGGCCTCTGCTCTAGGAGTCGCGTTGGCCAGCTCAGCACTTGAACCCCACTTTGCCAGCACCATTTGTTAGACTTGAACAGAGATGATGCCTGAAGGTTGTCCTTCCTGGCTGCCAGCAGGTCAGAACATAGCTGACCTTTGGTAAAGCTGCCTTGAGACATCACTGAGACCCATAACCTGAAGAAATGTGTCCAGAATGACTTTTCCAAGATGTTGAGCAGACGGGAATGAACAGGCGGAGAATCAATGTGTTTTTTGAGACTGAATTCCTTAAGGACATTGTCAGTAAAAATTCTTGGTGCCAAATGTTTTGTTTTGCCTTCAAAAGAGCTCTGCATTTATAATGAGGAATGCTATTTGGAAATTATCATATAAAGTATTGTTCCCATGTTACTGCCAGACACAGCAGGTCTGTGCTAGATGACAAAGAGCTTGTGCACCCTGCAAGTGAATTCTTGGAGCTATATTCATGCATGTTAAAAACCATGAGAGATCGCAGTGAACCAGCATAACATAACACCATGGGAGTTATATGGGTTGTGTGCTAGTCTGTGGGACTGTTGGCATAGAGCTTTGCAGAAGAGAAGTTTCACATGGTTTCCAGTAGCCTGGGTCAGTTCTGTGCCAAGAAGATAAACTTTCTGGGTTTCCACACTTCTAAAAAAGGATGATAAGTACCTGCTCATCTTAGGAAAGAAATTAACTAATATTTGCAGAGAGCACTTGAAGGATAGAAACAGCATAGTTTTTGCCAGTATGGTGTTGTAGATATTATAAAGCCGACAGTCTACACAGGAGGAGGAAGAGAGCAGTGTTTCTTGCCACCAGGGAAAGACAAATGAGGTATGATGTTGTTGTTGCTGTGAATCATCTTGATGGACAATTCTGCTGGTTAGAGGAGGTTTCTTGAACAGGTTATTACCACTCGCACATTCAGTCTGTGCTGTCAGATAGATAGCATCTGGTGTAATAGAGACAGAATAAGAATATCAGCTGCAAGTAGGTATTGAATGCACGCATTGACTTGAATTCAGAAAATGTTAATCTACTGAGTCATTGCGCATGCGCATGCATGCAGACAATTATGTGATCTAATCCAGATAAGGAGGAACAAGGACAAAAATGTGCTCAGACTTTTAACTATGAATATGTAATCACTACATCATTTACCATGGTTATGTTTTTGAACAACAAAACCTATTATATTTACTATTTTTATTACAGGAACAAACTAAGATGTTAGCAAGAATTCAGTCTGAAAGTACACTGTACATCAGATGAGCAGCTGATCATATATAATATATGAGAGAGAGCACAAAGTGGTAAAGTTTCTTAGTTTCTTTGTAAAACCCTCCCAGTGACCCTGACTGAAGCTGGTGGCTCACGGTTTAGACGGGT
>NW_009190519.1:0-1451 GCF_000690835.1 Fulmarus glacialis
GGCCGGGCTGGGCCGCGCCGGGTCCGCCGCGTCGCTCGGAATTAAACCCGTCCGGAGCCGCTTCTCCCTGCGCTCCGAGCATGCGGCACACACGTGGGAGCTGGCGACACAGAATCAGCCCCTCTTTCCCCCCAAGTCCAGGTTTATTCAGAATTAAAGTTGCCCCCCCTCCTTCTTTATTTTTTTTCCTCCGTCCCCTCTCGCAAGCGGTAAATAAAGCTCATCTGCATGTCTTTGCAGAAAGTTGCTGCCGTACTAGAATAGAAACCGGGCTTACCTAGTTTGGCAGGGTATGCAAAGTAGGATTGGCTGGATCAATTAGAGAATTATCTATTTATGAAATGTCTAGCTGCAATGAAAAGAGCTGGTACAATTATGAACTGTTGTCTTGACAACTGGGAAGGACTGATTGGATCATTTTATCAGTAGGGTTGCTGATTTCAAAAGCAAGCTGCCGAAAATAGTAAGGGACTTTGGTTTCAGAAAAGGGATTTTTTTCTTCTTCGTCTTAGCTAGTAGGGAAAAATGTAAAGGGGGTGGGGAGAGGGAAAAGGGTTTCGCCGGGAAAGGTCCGTGATGCAGATTTATTGGCAAAAAGCCAGAGTTGCTATTGTAAATTTCTTCGCCGGTTTCAATGTCAACCCGAGCTCGTATGTGAACCCGGAATCAGGGCAAAAGCATTATCACTCTGTCACTTTGTTGCCAGAAGTGGAATTTTTTTTTTTGTTGTTAATATTTTACTGTTACATCTGACAGGATTTCACATTTTCTGTAGCCCGCCTTTAGTACGTTGAACTGCCAGACAGAGAAATTAATACCCTGAGTGACTGTATTTTAATTAAGCAATTTCATGCAAATTACAAATTTTAGATTGCCAAATAATATATTGCACAAAAATTGTAGGCTGGCTGATCTGATATGCATGGAGTATTACTCTTCCAGGCGCTGTGCATACATGGGAAAATGAACAAAAATGCTAATTTCCAATCTACTATGCAAACGGTAAAAGATGCCTATTTAGATACATATGCTTTCCTTAGGAAGGGTAAACAGTTCTTTAATTTAATATAGCTGACACTTGGAGATGTGTTTTTCTCTTTTACAAAGATAATTTTTGCATTGAACAAGTAAATGAGAATTCAAGTAGAAAACATCTTGTTAATGGCGACTAATAAAAACTAATATTGCATGCAATATAATGATATTAAACCTTGTAACTGGTACATAAAGCAAGATCATTCCTATTGTTGCTCTGTCAATGAACATCAAATATGCTCGCATATTAAATATATACTGTCCGACCGAGGAAACTGTTAACCCTCTCCGCGGCCGGTTGAACGTTTACCAAGTACCTGGAAGGGCCGGGAGCGGGAGGCACGACCGCGACAGGCTCTAAGCGGCCCGAACGGGCGCACGCCCCTCCCGGCCCTGGCAAACGAAGGCGAGAAGCG
>NW_009190520.1:0-1362 GCF_000690835.1 Fulmarus glacialis
GGGGGTGGAGTGTGGAATATTTTAGGCAACAAGAATTTTATCCTTCTGGGAACCTCAGATGTCCCACAACTTCAGAGGCACAAGGTGTTCTTGGCCTGATCCACTTCTGAACTGTATTCATTCCCAGGCAGTAAAAGGGAGATGCTAGGGAAGCTAGGGCAAGACCACCAAGAATGGTGGAAAGACCCATTAACATATGGGATTGGGAGCCAAGACCCCTCTGCTGAATCTGGGCACTGCCTGCTGCTCCTAGCTCTGGGGAAGCCAGCAGGACCTGGTGTCAGCACATTCAGTCCTCTAGAAAACACTGTCTCTGCTAGAGCCGAAGGCGGCTCAGACACAAAGTCATGGAAAATGAGTTTCAAAAAGCACCTCCTCAAACCCAGAAGCCTCACTGAGGATCCTCTGCCTTCCAGCCTGGACCCTGGTGGACGCACAGGTCCTTGGCTCCTGCCGGTAAAGGCAGCCACACAAAACAAAAACAAAAGCAAAAAAACCCCAAAAAACCCAAACAAACAAACAAAAAAGAATCAGACTGAGCTCTCACGTGCCACCTAGGAAAATCAAGTAACTCCAGGAAGCCCACCATTACTGGATTTGGAAGACAGCATCAACAAAAGAACCAACATCCTGTTATTGAACTTGCTGAGCATCTACCCTCTCAGTTTCTCCAGATTAGCGTCACTGTTTTAACTAAATTATTCTCTGCAAGAAGGTTTTCTGGAGCCAAGCCCATAAACCAATGATCCATGAAAAACCATTAGGACTACTTCCTTTTCACAAATTATGTAAGCAACAGAGATCCTATCAATCAGGGCTGGAAGAAACCCATCATATTTTTTCTTTCCTTTTTTGCCCCACCCCGCCTTTAAATACGTAACCTGTCAGTAATAAAGAGCAGTTTTCTTGCTTTTATGTATTTGGCACGTATCAGCCTTTGACTATGCTAAACAGAGCACTTCCTCATGCATAAAGCATCTATTCCCTCCTCCTCACGCTCGTACGAGCTCTATCCAAACAACCCGAAGAGACACGATGTTTAAATTCAAAAATCACTCTCTGGAAGGCATGAAAAAGGAGGTTTTTAAAGAGCGTTGTCTGTTCCTGAAAAGCCTGAAGCGTTGTGCTAGCTTTGCCTACCTCTCATGGCCCAGCGTAGCATTTCAGCATAGCACATGTCCCAGGCAGCTTTAGTTTAGAGCTGCGCTGATAACACAATAATGCCTCGGAAAAGTTCTTCTAGAAAATATTTCTGACAGCAACAAAATATCAAGACATCCAAGATGCGCGTAATTCTAGCTTTATGTGTTTGATGGTAGCGTTTCCCCCTTCCCTGTGCACTGCTCAGCCAGAGCACCTGCG
>NW_009190521.1:0-1459 GCF_000690835.1 Fulmarus glacialis
TGGGGGGTTTATCCTGTTCGCCATCCCTGCCTTTAAGCTCAGGGGGCTGAGTGGCCAATAAAGGATGGAGATTCTCCTTGGCTCTCCTTTTGTCATTAATATACTTGTAAAAACATTTTTTGTTGTCTCTCATGACAGTAGCTGGGCTTTTGCCTTTCTAATTTACACTCTGCACAACCTAACAAGTTCCCTGTACTCTTCTTGAGTCGCCTGCCCCTTCTTCCAAAGGTGGTAATGATATTACAGTGTCTGCTGACAGTCTGGTTTTAGGGGTTTCCATCTTTCCTCCATACCATTTCTTATCACCATAATTTTACCAAGATTCCCACTTAAAATTTCATAAAATGATTTATTTAATCTGGATAATTTACAAGCATTTTCTTTCCAGAGCTGAGATGACAATGAACTGAATCAATAAAATTTAGAAATCTCTTTAACCCGGAATGTTGAAAAATATCCACTGGCATTTAAAACTAAAATAGTAGTCCACACCCTATGCACCAATTCATTTTTCTGACTGTCGTAGTTTAACCCGGCAGGCAGCCAAATACCACACAGCCGCTTGCTTACTCCCCCCCCCGCCCCTCGGTGGGACGGGGAGAGAATCGGAAGGGTAAGAGTGAGAAAAACTAGTGGGTTGAGATAAAGACAGTTTAATAGAACAGAAAAGGGGAAATAATAATAATAATGATAGAATATACAAAATGAGTGATGCACAATGCAATTGCTCACCACCCGCGCTGACCGATAACCAGGTAGCGATCAGTACTGAGCATGACGTCCCATGGTATGGAATACCCCATTAGCCAGCTGAGCTGGCTGTCCTGATTATGTTCCCTCCCATCTTGCGTACCTAGCTCAGTCAGTAGACATGGGAGCTGTCCTTGGACTAGCAGGGTACTTAGCAACAACTGAAAACATCAGTGTGTTATCAACATTCTCCTCATACTAAATCCAAAACACAGCACTAGGAAGAAATTTAACTCTATCCCAGCTGAAACCAGGACACTGAATTAAAAAAAACACCTGGGGTAAGAGACAGTACTCAAGTCTGCCCTAAATTATCCTTGGTACTCAGCTTTATTTGTCTGTACACAGAGAGAGATGTCTATTATGAGGCAACTGGTGCCTACTTCTCTCTAAGTTTTGATTGCAACTCGGGGTTAGGCAACAATTTGTTATGGGATCAGGTAGAGAACAAGTAAGATAAAGACTGACTCTAATTAATGGTTAAGATAATTGATTAAAAGAGAAGATAGGTAATCCTCTCCATGATAGGGGAATAGATTTCATTTTGGCTTTTTATCCAGTGATGTTCTAATAGAAAAAAATAGTAAAAATTAAAATGTACTTGCATTTCAAGGAAATAAGTATGAAACCACAGTTTTGGTCACCACAATCAAAACTCTAAAGTGTTAGGCTGAAATGATGTTTTGTGGTTGGGGATTTTTATTTATTT
>NW_009190522.1:0-32828 GCF_000690835.1 Fulmarus glacialis
CAAGTGCAAGGTCCTGCACCTGGGTAGGGACAACCCCTGCCATCAACACAGGCTGGGGGATGAAGGGATTGAGAGCAGCCCTGCTGAGAAGGACTTGGGGGTACTGGTGGATGAAAAGCTGGACATAAGCCGGCAATGTGCACTCGCAGCCCAGAAGGCCAACCATATCCTGGGTTGCATCAAAAGAAGCACGGCCAGCAGGTCGAGGGAGGTGATTCTGCCCCTCTACTCTGCTCTGGTGAGACCCCACCTGGAGTACTGCGTCCATCTCTGGAGCCCTCAGCACAGGAAAGACATGGACATGGCCCTCCAGAGGAGGGCCACAAAAATGATCAGGGGGATGGAGTGCCTCTCTTGTGAAGAAAGGCTGAGAGAGTTGGAATGGTTCAGCCTGGAGAAGAGAAGGCTTCGGGGAGACCTTATTGCGGCCTTTCAGTACTTAAAGGGGGCTTAGAAGAAAGATGGGGATAGACTTTTTAGCAGGGCCTGTTGCGACAGGACAAGGGGGAATGGTTTTAAATTAAAAGAGGGTAGATTTAGACTAGATATAAGAAAGAAATTTTTTACAATGAGGGTGGTGAAACACTGGAACAGGCTGCCCAGAGAGGTGGTAGATGCCCCATTCCTGGAAACATTCAAGGTCAGGTTGGACGGGCTCTGAGCAACCTGGTCTAGTTAAAGATGTCCCTGCCCACAGCAGGGTGGTTGGACTAGATGATCTTCAAAGGTCCCTTCCAACCCAAACTGTTCTATGATTCTATTATCTCTGATCCACTGAGATCCAGTAGTAAAGAAATGGGAGTATACAGCACAAAGTAGATTATTCTCAGATTTCTAGGACTGAAACTGTCGACTGGAAAAACTGAGTCCTGAGAGATATTTCCTATCGAAATATGCTCTGGTTACTGTTTATGACCAATAAATCAATTCCCAAGTACCTCGTCATTTAAATTCAAATAGCTGCAGATGGACACAAGACAATGATAGCAATTACATAATCCGTAAAACTTAGATTTCCAATTTAAAAGCAAATCAGCAACAGGAATAAGCTCATTGCTGAACAGTAGATCACTTAGTAAGATATGCAGTGACAAAGCCTCAAGTATGTTGACAAGTTCAGTGATCTTTTTCGTGAAAACAGCACAAATGAAAAGCAAGAAATTGTTCTACACAACTTACTTTTATCTAGACTATCACTGTGATCTCTGACTCTGGCATTTAACCAGATTTAGCTCAATAGTTTTAAAAATTGATTAAGTTATTTAACTGACTAAATTCATAAAATCCAACCCACTGTGGACAACTCTATTGCATCGTTTACTTCCTTACATTACTCTTTTACTAGCAGAGTCTAAACTATCATAAAGCAGCTTTAATAAACCAGAACCAAATAGCAAAACAGCTTTGAAAGCATTCTAACTAAATCACATCATGCTGCATTCAGAATGAACCTCAATTTTCTGAAATTCTGGTAACTGAATAGCTCAGTTATCCAGTACTAGAACAGCATGGACGAAAATGAAACAGAGAAACAGCCAAGATTACCAGTACCTCTCTTTAGTCAGTATGTTACCGGAAAAGTAAATATGATCCTAAGCAAAAGTGAACACTAGATAGATATCTATTAATCCGAAAAAAAAGTTTAATAAAATGGAGTAAGACATGTGGAAGAAGGTGTAGTTATTTTTAATGAGAATATACACAAAACAATTACGTCTCTGTGAGAATTGAATACGAACAGCAGCATGATCAAAAATGCAGTTATCCCCATTCCCACACTGCATGTTTTGTGAACTGACCAACCTGAAGATGTAGACGAAATGGTAAGTTGGTGTTTTATACCAACTGCAGCTATTTGACATTATGTACCTAAATCAATCACTTAGGCAGGACTCTTAGATTCACTAGAGACTATGCTCCAAAACTATAGTTTTCATTTATAAAAATATCTTCTAGTTTTCAACATTATGAGGGTGATTTTGCAAAGTGAAAAACTGTAAATTTATCAAAGAGATGACATTCAGAGTTTGACATAGATTTGAAATGTTAGCACCCAGTTCAACAGTTTCCCAGACAAATTCATCATTTTGCTGTGACTGCATGCTTGTCTTCATCCCTCACCCCACTCCCCGCTCTTCAGGCCTACCAAGATTTCTTCCAAATGCCTCATGCTTTCCCATTGGATGATAATGGGATGTGCTGTGCTGTTTAACTGTCCAGACATCAGGGAAGTCTGGAGTGCAAGAATCAGTCAGGACAGGCAACGAAATTGACTAGAAATTCTCATTTTCCCTTGTATACAAAAGGAAGAATATAGTGAGTTAGCTGCAACAACCCACCCAATGTGGAAGCTACCAGGAGAACACCTAGAGGGGAAACAGTATCCAAAAAAGACTACTAAAAATAACCAAAGATTAATGCTTTGTTACTATGTATTTTCACCAATGAGACAGTACCGTCTGGAGATCTGTAGAAGTGGTAGAAATGGAAGAACTACATTACACCTACATCTCAAAGAACCAGTCTCCAAAACATAGTGTTGACTTACTGCATCTGATGGGTAAATTATGCCTTTTGATTGCTGTAAATGTCCTCATGCACAACCTCATGCATTTCACATAATGAACCAACTGCCCCCTCGGTCTGTTTCCCAACTGAAATGCAAGTACTTCAAGACTGTAATGGAGACTGATAAAACTATAGAATGATATAAACAACACATCCCCAAGGACAAATTACTGTAAAAGAAGTAGTTTTTTTCTTCATATCGCTGTATGTATTTTACTCATTCAGAAGCCTCAAAAGTGCTCTTACTGAAAGAGATCAATATGAAGTCTCAAATCACTGGAAATTCAAGGACAGCATCTGTTCTGGAATTTTGGCTATAGAGCAGTTATTTATGGACAAAAGCCTGAAAGTTAAGCAGCAGACCTACACATCTCCCAGACTGTTACATTTCTAAGAAGCCTCCAAGGCTTCTGGAACCGCAGTCTGACAAGATTCAACCAAGTCTAAAACATTCAGAAAGCCATACTGATAATGTTTAAAGGGGGAATGTTTTCCCTTTACTCTTTCCTTATACAACCCATATACTTTCAAAACTGTCTGAAAGACATTCACCTCTGAAAAAAACACAGTATTACCCTCATATTAGAACACCAGGTCATCTCCAATGAAGAAATTACAGCTACAAACACAGAAGTATTTGCAGTAAAATATTAAATAGATCATAAGAAACTAATACAAGAGTTTCTGTCTCACCAGGCAAAAACCACTAAAACCCTTCAAAGTAAAAACATTAAACATTACCACATTGCTAAAAGATCCTGACAAGTATGAAAATGCTAAAAAACTGATACAAGATTCCATTGCTGAAGAACAATCTGGTTTGGAATGAATTTAAGACACAAAGTCTCTCTGGACCAGGTAACTCAACACTGACTTTGCTGGTAATGACAGACTCTGTATTCATTAAGACAACAAATACACATTTTGGAGAGCATACTACAGTCTTGTTATTACAAAGTGTTCATTCATGAGAATATTAATATGTGTATTCTCCTCAGGGAACTTTATTAGAAAACTCGGGATGGTTCTAGAAAAATTCTGTTCTCCACTAACCACAAAAAAAAAAAAAAGGAAAGGGGGAAGAATGGAGCAGTAAGCAGTCTTATCCCTTTTGCAGGTCCAGGAATCAGTACTGTCTGCCAAATGACAGTGGACCTGTAGAGCCTAGCACACCTTCAGAGGAAACAAATTAAGGAAATGGAAATATTTTAAAGACCAATTACTTTGTATATACATACATGTGTATTACAAATGCACATAGACATAATAGCTTTCTGCATAATAAGGGCTAAAATTCCTCAAAAGTTTCTAATTTTAAAATAAAAAAAAGTTTATCTATCTTTATACAACAATGAACTATCGGTAATTAACTGCAGAAAAGATCTATTTTCAAAAGAACAGTCACATCTGGCTTAAGGTTATATATGTTTCTTCATTTCTGTCTAGAATGAAATTTAAGAAGAACAGGGACAGTTGGCTGTCCTATTCTAAGGAATTCTCTCTCTCTCCCCCCTCCTCCTCCCCCTTCCCCCCCCTTCTTTCACTCTCTCCATCTCGTTCCACCCCCGTCAGATATGGAAAGAGGAAAAAATAAACTACCACTCTGAAGACAACAGTCCAAAAAGAAAATGGCTGAAACAAACACCAGTTCTGGATATGCTAACCATTTGTGAATAATGTCAGAAAAAGAAAAGATACATCATGGGAGCAAATACAAGAGCTACCAGCAGATTTCCATCTTCATGTACTCCTCCTCTTTTCAAAAGAGCAACTTAGAGAATCGTAAACCTCTGGAGTTCATCCAGTCCAACCCCTCTGCAAATACTAGAGTCAATGAAAGCAGATTGCCTGTGACCACATACAGGCAGATTTTGAATTAGTTTCTCCAAGAACAGAGACTCCACAATCTCTCTGCGCAACCTGTTCCAGTGTTCTATCATCTTCTTGTATTTCAGTTCTTGTATTTCAAATTTTCATGGCATATTCTCTGTCACTGGACACCACTGAAAAGAGTCTGACTCCCTGTTCTTTACACACTCCCATCAGGTATTTATGCATGCTCCTGAGCCTTCTCTTCCCCAGGCTGAGCAGTCCCAGCTCTATCAGCCTTTCGTAGAAGAGATGCTCCAGTCCCTTCATCATCTTCATGGCCCTTTGCTGGACTCACTCCAGTATGTCCATGTGTCTCTTGTACTGGGGAGCCAAGGACTGCACTCAGCGCTACATATGTCTCTCACCAGAGCTAAGGAGAAAGGATCACCTCCCTCTGCCCACTGGTAATGCTTTTCCTGATAGCCTACTACAATGGGATTACTGACTTGGTGGATTAGGGAGAGTGGAGGAGTTTGTTTTGATTTTAGCAAGGCTTTTGACACTGTCCCATGCTCCCTCAGCATTCCTGTGTGCATTCTACCAGGTCCAAGACTTGTATATGTCATATTTGTTTAAACGGTCATAACCTGATCCTCCTCCATAGAGGGCAAGCCTTCCTTGATCCAGGCCTTCCCACTGGTCTCATGTATCTGCAACTCCTGAAGGCAGGTCTTACCAATAAAGACCAAGGTGAAGAATGCATTGGGTACCTTGGCCTTTTCCATGTCCTTTTCCACCAGATCTGCCCCAAATTGCACCCACAGAACCTATCTTCAATTAGTGTCTGGACATTTAATTCCCTCTTCTCCCTTCCACACATTTCAATATTGAAGTAGTCCCTGAAGAGAGTGTTTAAAGCAACTTATTTCTTATAATGATCTGCTGTTCCCTTGTGATCAAACTCATTGCGGGGTGCATAGGATTGAGAAATCACAATTGTTTTAGTCATACACCTACAGTTCGAATGATACTTTGCTTCTTCAACTCAAAACTAAACAACTCACTTTACCCATTACACATTTGTCTCACATACTGGAGAAGAAATACAGAATGAAAGTGACAAGTGCAGGAAAGAACTGTAGTGTGCAGCCAGAAGTGACTAACACGATTTGGGAGCCAAACACTAAACATTTAGGGCATCATTACCTGGTAAGAGATATTTTTTCAATACAATGGTTTCATTTCAGATATTAAAACCAGCAATAACAAAGAAAGCCAAAATAGCATTGGCACTTACTTGGAAAAAAACCCAAACTCAAATGCATGGCACAATTGACATGTTAATAAATTCTGATACAATAACTTAGCCAAACAATTCAAGGAAGCAGAAGTTGTTTAAAAGGATTGATGTATGTCTGAACCTACAACACTAACTTTTTTTACTGAGCATTACTGCAGTTATTTTATAAGATTATTTTGAAATAATAAGAGCAGATACTTCCCATGTTCGCCATTTTTTATAAGAGTGCTGGCATGCCAACTTATTATTCAAAGGAACTACACTGATTTTAATATCACATTTGTCATGTCAATATAACCTTCAAAAGAGATTGTGTCTTCTATAGAAAAGGAAAAAACAGCCCTAGCTATTGACACTTCAATTAAATGTATCTAATGATTGCAGGTTTAATTTTTTTTATTTCAACCATGTAAATGACTGTAAGGTGGTATCAGTGCTATTCTCATACACGTATAAGAATTGAATGGCATATTTTCTCAAGGCACGAATAACCTTGTGTTACTGACTGTGATTTTGATCATGGAATGTAACTACCAAGCCAACAAAGAGAAAATTAAAATAAAGTTTGTCTTATAGGTCAGCACCTTCAATCACTGTAACAGGAAATTTCTGTGCTTCTAAAAAGAGCTACAAATTACTCAAGTTCCAAAGACAGGACTTTTTGTTCTAGGATGCTTCAAAAATCAAATCCTGAGAGACAGCAATTGACACACTGTATCTGGAAAATTCTTGAGAGAGAGCTCCTTAATGACAACTTTCTCATCAATAAACTAATACAAAATAGGTAGCAGCAAAAGTTATTTTGCCTTGAGAGTTACATTTAACAATGTATCATCATAGTCAGCATTTTCAGAATAGTCATAAATTCTGTTAAAAAAAAAAAAATCAATAAAACAAAATGCAATGAATTAGTACAAGAAAGTATGAATGTGAAGCTATCTGAAATATTTAGTGATATTATTTAGATATCCTCCTATTTATTACAGTATTCTTTTGCCATTTTGCTTCCAAATGTTTTTAGTATTTTCCTTCTCTGAAGCCTAAAGAAATCTGAGAGATTCTCAATTTCCAGAAATATAGGAAAATACCAAAGAAAATCTGTAAAGCTTAGGCACCTCAGAATTTTCCAGTACTGAAAACCGTTGTAATAAAAGTAAAACATGCACATTCTGAAGAATTACTTTCCAGCAATCCTACGGTGATGTCTTTCAAAACACAGGAATTTAAGAGAAGGGAAGCCAACAACAGTAATTTAATATGAGCAGTAGATCATATACTAGCTTATTGGGGAGCACTGCCAAAAGTACCTGAATGATGAATGAGCAGAGAGTGGGAAAGAAGGAGCGCAAGCACATGTGGACATAAACACAGATACCCCTCCTCAGCACAAAAACTCGAGGAAACAGTTGGATTAAGATGGCAATTACTCCTTTAAAGCAGCTGCTCTCGTCTGCTTTAGACTGACACTGCCAAGGGCCTAAACAAGGACTATTCATCTGACCGAAGCCACAACTCCTTCCTGTAACTGCAATGCACACCAGGGACATTAGTATATCCAATCAGGCATTGCACAATGGACCACACAATTTTTGGTGCCCAGAAGAAACTTGGTCAAGAATTAAGCCAACTTTTTGTTGGCTTCCAGTACAACATACACACCTAACACTGTTTTCAAGAAGTGTTTAAATATCTGAATAAATACCATTCACAATCGAACTCTACAACACTTTACTCAAAGCTGAACATAGGTTCTTCAACTTAAAGGAAAACCAAAGGAGAGCCTACAACTTTTGGGTATGTCAGTCTTCACCTTTGAACTTTTATCCATCTCTACTCTAATTTCTATGTGTGCACACAGTCGAATCCTTGTGAGGCCACTGTTGTAATTAATATTTCTCTTTCAGATAATACAAGTGACATACAAAACTACCAGATCTCCTTCCAAGGTCAGTACTATAAATACACAACGTTAAAAATTAACCCACATTATACTTGAAGATTTTTTACACTTTTTTATAAATATCATAAGCCAAGAGAACTTTTTGGCTTGTCTAGTCTTTGAAATACGTGGTCACTCCTTGGCACTTGAGAAGCCAGAAACATTAAGAAGATTGTTTTCCAGACAATTGAAAAGTGGGCACAGGAACACACTTACACATTCTTGCAATTAAATACAGGTTACTTTTCTAATCAGAAAGTGCTGTCCTGGACTTGAACCTAACAATGACCTGACTACACCCATAGTAGAGAAAACGTAAGTGCTCACATAATGGTCACATTTCGTTAAGTCAAGAGAGATACACCCATACAATGGAAAGGAGATTTCTTCTTTGAAGTTTGGAAAGTAAAACTAAAATAAATTTCTCAAAAAATTTTTCAAATACTTCTCTAATTGCACAAATGTCCAACAGTGTTCTGAAAATTCTGCATCCTCTCTGTACTTGCCCCAGGTTCACAAGTGAACTCGTTTTGGTTTGCCCATTTCCTGAAACATTATCTAACATTTTTGAACTAACAGACATAAATCTACCAACTTGAAAATTCCATCTACTTCTTCAAAAGGTCACCAACAAAGATTATTTTTGTACACCTTTGTCCTCTCTAGATAAAAGCAGGGCTGATTCACAAGAATACTGCATTGTAGCTTCCTATACGTACCTCTCCCATACAAGTCACTTTAAAATCTTCAAGGGCATATATCAAGAAGAGCAATACTGACATACACAAATACAGCTTCAATGCACAAACAGCATTCTGTACTTATACCTGATTAAATGCTATGTTTATATGATGTGGGCCCATTAAGTTGAGTCTCAAGTATTTAAGCAGAAAAACAGCTCATTTACGTTCTTCACTCTTCTTGGCAGATAATTGTGCCACAAAGACAGTATATGATCCCACAGTGAATATTGTATATTGGTAAATTCATTCAAGAAGAATATCATACATGCTCTAGTAGCATAAAAATAGCAGCTGGGTCCCAGAAAATTAATTACATCTTATAGTCATTTACACAACAAGTACATTTAATGCTAATACAGGTTTTTGCTTGAAAATGTTCACTACTTAAAACTCTTTCTTTTAAGAAAACCTCTGTATTTTTAAACATCTTGTAATTTTACACACCATTTCACGAACACTACATAAACTAACATTATTGTTTGTATTTGTTATTTTAGTCATGGTCAGTGTATTGAAGAAAGGAAGACATCACTACAAATAAATGCTTTCTAAAACAGAAAGCAAATGAAAAATTTGTTTCAGAATTGGTGTCTGGCCGATTATTTAAAGCTATGCTTTTCAACATACAGACATTAAATAAAAAAAGATAACTAATTATTTCAGCTTCAATACAACTGTTCTTACACTAAATCAATATGAGAATAAAACATGTTTACATGAAATGGAAAATTCTGGAAATAAATTTGCATATCAACAGCAGTAATTAAAAAAGAAATTAGAAATACATAATGCAATGCCACAACACATTGAACTGCATGGAAATTCAGCTGGAGGGACAGATGCACAGGCAAACAGACTACAACAGATTTTTTGCCAAACTTCTTGTTTTCTATTGTCCTTCGAACTTAAGTGGTCTACTTCCTCCCAGCCTATTTTTCTTCATTTCCAAATACTTAAATGAATTTCCTAAGCTTACACATTGTTATATTTAAGAATAAATAAATAAATTCAGGAATAAGCCTATTTTATTTTTTCTTTTCCTTACCTTCCTTTTTGTTCCTCAGTCCCCAAGATTTTCCATTATTACATTCTACAACACTCTACAGACAATTGTTTTTCTGACCTCTCAATTCTGAGTTATTATCTTAAATACTGATTTTTTTATTTCACTTTTATAAAAATGGTAAAGTTCTAAGAAATGCTAAGTATCCTTTCAGATGCAATTTTCACTTGAACTCCACTGAAAACATAGGAAGCAGTGAAACACTCATTACTATCATATTTGGCACAGCCAAAACCTCTGCTTTTTTGTTTTGAATGGGAAGGTGATTTTTTTTTTTTTTTTCTTTTTTAAAATCATGAAGCAAGCAGCCCAATAGGTTAGGTCTGGATGCAATGGAAGCATTAACCTGCAAATCCAGTTATTCAGGTTTATCCAATAAGAAAAATATTAGGAAGTAGCTACTCTAAGCAACATCATCTGGGCTAGAAATAAAGATAAGCACCAATACAATATATAGAAACCCAGCTATTTGTGAGAAGGGGCACAGGGAGTTGAACAAAGACAATGACTGCAGTTCTGGAAAGTAAATTACATCCTTACAGAAATTCTGGAAGTAATCTACATGATTTGGGAATATGTATTTGCCATAATAAATACTATAATAGTATTTCTTATAATTGCAAGGTTAAAATGCTTCAGGCTCCTCCGAAAATGTCACAACTGTGCTATGTAAAACAACTCTTAGTAAAAACACCTTTAAAAGGGTATCATCTATGAATCCGAACACTCTAAAATGTATGTTCTTGGGTTTTTAAATTTCTGCTTTCTATATACTGGCTAAAATTTCATTATCAGACTTTAACCTTCTTCTGAATTATAAATTTCTAGTTTTCCTAAATCTTTCAAACTCTCCTAGCTCTCCAGCTGTGGCAGAAGTAGTTACTTTACCACATAAATACCTCTGTAATGCACAAAATTAATTAGCAATCCACAAATGCTACTCAAACACTTTTGAGTAGATATACTCAGATCATGGTGCTAAATCAGTTTTCTAAAATTTTAAGCTTCCAGAGTTTAAATGAAATTATACTCTAAATTACGAACATCATACGAATTCAGAGTGTTGTTCAGACTAGCGCTTAACTCGCATTTAAACTAACAGAACTCGTAGCTGAAACTTAGCACCAGCTGAGCAGTTTACCTAAAGGCTGCTCAGATGGACCAAACTACTTTTTTTAAGGTATTTTTCTAATTTGGATTTATATATGCCACATTTTACTGTAATTTTCAAATACAATAACGTAAAACCACCTTGTTTCATTGAATATATCGAAAATATCTCTCTGTCACCATAGTAATGCCCTTTTCAGTGAGGATTCCAGCGTTAAATGATGTGGAGGAAAAACATTCTGAGATGAACAGTTAAGCTGGAGGATACCATCTAAACAGTCAGACCTAAGAGGTCCATTTAAAAGAAAAGTTTTTTTCAGAATTCAGTTTTAAAACTCCTGTGATAAAAGAAAACACTATTGATCAACATCTGAATCTACTAAAACAGCGGAATCCAGTGAAACATCCAAAGTCAAGTCTGTAACATCTAGTTGTTTACATATTATAATTTTCTTCTTCTACACTGTGTAGCCCCTGGAGTTGCCCCTTTTATCAGTAACTGAAGATGTAAGTTTTATACTCTTAGAACAGCTTTCACCTGTTCAGAAAAAAATAGTGCCATCTTAATGGGATATAACAGGTTACAAATAACTAACTTCAGCTTTCTGTTAACACAACTGGCCTTTACCACAGTGACACTTCAACCACCATTCCCAAAAGCAGACACGGGAACTGAAGATAGGTGTTTATCTAGTGTAGACCTACATCTTTACTCAACATCCAGTGTTTCAATTTTCAACTCAATTAGCCAGGCCAAAATATTTAAACTCAAATGTAATCATCCAGTATTACATCTATTACTGTGTTGTGAGACAATTTCTGTCTCTCATCCCAAATCACCTGCTTGCCCATATATTTCTACCTTTCACACATAACAGGTCTTGAAAACATGAAATACTAACAGATTGGTATGACAAAATAAACTTTTCTGGCAGTCACTCAGTTTTATTCACTACCCTTTTTTACAGTACCTTCACAAGACATTTCCAAACTTTTCTAAATAACATGTTAGAATTCTAATGATTTAAAATAACCTATTTTATTGTGCATCTTACAAAATAAGATCTTTGTATATGGATTTTTATATTAACATGTGTCTCCAAAAAATGAGAACTGCTGCATAGTATCTGATAGCTGAATCAAGAGAAGATAACAGAGCAAATACTAACTTCAGAAAAGCATAACTATGACTAGCAACCACTCTCCAGCGGTAGCTGATACCACATGCTCCAAAGATAGACACTGCAAATCTATATAGTAGGCAGTTACAGAACAACCTTCTTCGGGGAAGTCTCTATTCAACTTCATTAACTCAAGTGTGACTGACCATATTCCTTCCATAATATTTATCTACGTGTATAGCTAGGGACTTCTATGACGTTCCAGTACACATCAATTTATAAAAGAAGTTGAGACTTACAAGCCATTTAAAGCGGGTATTAAATACCCTCTTTGCTTGATAACTCATTCCATGTTTCTTTGTTTTCTCCTATGTTTCAAACTACTAGACTTCAAAGTCACTACTTCGAAGCAGCTTTGTCTGGCTTTCGGTACCACAACTTTTCAAAAGTACCTTCATTTTGCAAAGAGGTTCACCACTTTGAGAAACAGAATCTCCCTAAATTCAGACTAGTTTATTATGAAAAGAAAACCATGACAACTGTTTGTACTCTTGCTTTATTATTACATCCGGCCTGGTCACTATTGGAAATTCAATCTATTATTGTTGCTAGGAGCCTGTTGCTATGCAACCTAAAAGGGTTATGCAGCGCTTTCAGGCTGAGAAGCATTGAAAACACCGCAGGCCTCCTCCTAAGGCTCTAGCCAGTTTATTTAAATAGATTACCACTCTCCTCAGTCAACCCCCAACTCCAGGCATATCCTTAAAAAAGTTACAATGACATTTTTGAACAACGTAAACAAACATGAAAACAGAAAAACTACACAAAAGCAATATATCTGATCTCTACTGCATGCTACAGCAAAGTAAACAGCAGTATTTCCTCTAATTCATCAGTTAAGTTAGTGAAGTTAAAATCTGTAAACTACAAAACCCTTCAAAGTTTAACTTTCAACAGCTAGTATAATGCAGTTGCACAACAGGCTCTTTGTTATTTTGTAATAAACTTTGACAGAACAATACATTAAGTTTCATACTAGGATCATAAAGAGGGACTTTAAAAAAATAAAAAAAAAAGCCGTAAAAATAACTTTAAAATGGAAGAATAATATTTAGTATTTATTCTCTATATCAAAAGATGTCCAACAGGTCTGTAAGTTGGTTTTAAGACTTTGCAGTCAAACTGAGTTCTGCCTTTGTGTATCTTTGTCACCTTTACAGATTATGCAAGCCAAATTAGACATCTACGTACATCTCTGCAGATTCATTTCTTTCGGCAATATTTTTGCAAATCTGCTGGAGAATGGCTAAGAAACGACCTGCAGAAGAGCTGAATATTATGGGTTTTCTCCACTCTTTCTAATAATTTGAGGCTGTTCCAGCCTGCACTGAAGAATAAGTTGTTCTACGGCACCAGAATTAAGAAAGCTGTGTTTCCTCCAGCTTGGTCTTTTAAATGGATCCACACTACAACACACTAGCACAGGTTGTGAGTGTTTTCTGACTGACTCAACAGGACGCTGGGAGTGTAAAATGAGTTGTAACTGCCTTTTCTTCAGTGGTAGTATACATTTTGCCTTACCTTCCCAAACTAGTTATTTTGTTGGTATCTGTTTTTCTAAGACTTCTATTCCTCTTTTGAATAAGATGGGCAGCCATATCAGAAAAAAAACCTGTTTCCTTAAAAGTACAAAGCTAAGAAAGAAACACGCTGTCCCAGAAGTTATTGGAAATGCTAAGATTGTCTATACAACAGCCATAACAGCCAGCACCACAAAATGGATTCCAGAAGTCAGATGAGGAAATGCTAGGGTTTGTCCTTCCCAAAATGCTTCATACTACTTGGTAGTTGAGGTTTTCTAGAGGAACCTTGAAAACAGTAACAAATACGAAGGCTGTTCTGAAGACAAAAATCTCAGAGGGTTGGGGGTAAGACAGCAAACATCACCAGAATGCATTAATGAATAAAAACTCTTCTAACTAGAACTTTGCTGCTTCGCCAGAATTCATAGCTTGCAGAATCTTTTCCTAAAGCAAAACCAAACTTCTCACCAATGTTAGGATAAGACTCAAACCACAAAGAAGTTGCCTTATCCCCTATACTTGGAGGATTTAGCCAGTAAAGTTGACAGTCACTACTCTAGTAGAGTCCAACCAAACACCACAATCAAACACATTCCATCAACTTCTACAGCCAAAACCATAAATCTAAAGACTTGCTGAGTATGAACACCATTGCTAGTTTACTTTTTATAATTTTATAAAGAAAAGATCACTGTAATGTTAAGTTACCCTAGTGGTTGTGACCTCAAAGATGACAGGCAGCTTGGAAAACATCAACAGAGGTATAGCTAGAACAATCTAAGCATGTTATGCTGTAAAACTACCTCCTGGTTTGTAATTAAAAACTAGATATTGATTATCTGAACTAAGTTTTACAGTCAGCATTTTGTTAGAGATTGTTAAGTGCTTCTGTGTTGCCCAAGGATTTATTAGAGACAGAGGAAGCACTTTGACAAAGAGAGCAGAGATCCAAAGCTATGTCCATCTACCATTTTTCCTTAAATGACCTTTCATAACTATGATATTCCCTTCATGTCACTGAAGCAAATGAAGCTTGCAGACGTCAAGGTTTTGTTTACACAAAACAGAACAGGGCCTTGATTTACAAAATTTGGTGAGACACCCCGGTTGTCTTCATTGACAGCTCAATAAAAGAAATTTGACCAGAACCTGGCCATAATTAGCTTAAGGCCTAGCCTAGCATTCCTCCATCCTTTACTACAGAAGATACCTCACCTGTAGGACTGGCCATTCAAGGAAGCTGTGCAAGCTGAATGTTCCCTCAGCAAGTAGCAAATTAGCTCTAGGAGACAGTTCCACATTACCAAGCTGATTTAAGAAGTTGATGTTGTCTCCCATAACTCTAGAATCCCTATTCTTAGGATATAATTCACTACCACTGCAATTATACCAGAGAAAATGCACACAGAACTGCGCCCTATGTTTCCTGTTCAGAAGAAAAAAATTTTAATGAATGACATGAAATTGATAAGCTGTGGCTACCGCTACAAGCAAAAAAACCTGATGCTTAGAAAGGTTGTTTCAGCCTTCAGTAGCAGTGCACAGGGGTAGGGACCCTGCAGATAGTCTTTTCCACTAGTTTCTTCTAGATGTCAAATCACTTAATGTAGATGGACTACATTTGGTTCTACATACTCTCTATATACATGAACAAGAGATATATACATACACACTGTCACTCTGCATACACATCTAGAGTAAGTGTAAATATATATACATAAACATACACATATATATACATACAAAACAGCTGCTTCACGCGTATATAATACACATACATCCAGCCATCCAAACTAAATGGCATATATGTTGTTATCCATACTTTTGAACATTTTCCATTATATTATTGTTTTCATTTCACTGTACCTTAAAAAAAAAAATAAATTCCTCTCACCCATAAGCAGTTTCAAAAAATTGAAGTTCTCAGCATTGCTGAGAATAAGGTACAGGGGAAAAAAAATTATTTGTCTGTATGTATTTAAATACATACAAATTTTATGATACTTAAAACCCAGCTATTTCAATACTAGAGTTTTAGTAAACGCACAAATTCCAATAGTAATTTAAATGTGGCATAGCCATGAAACTTCATTACCAGAAACTGGCAATATCAGGCTTTTAGCTGTGACTCAACTAAACTGCTAAACTTCTCTGGAGATACTGTTCAGCAATGCACAAATTGCTCCCATAATCATCTTCCACATTCAGACTACTGACACCATACACTCAGATCAGTAAACATGCCAGTAGCTGAAGCTATGATTTTCTCCCAAACTGCTTTCCTACAAATTTATTAAGGTGTTTAGCCCTAAAGTCAATGATTGATAAATTGTTGTTCCTGTATCCCCAACACTCCCACAGCTAATACAGAAGCAGCATGAAGGAGAATTGGAAGACAAAGAAAAGAACAAAGGCAGGATGAGTAATTGTAATAGGCCAAGCACATAAGAGAGCGATCAGGAGACAGATGTAAAATACATGTAGAGGAACAGCCATTAGCTGAGACACAAGTGAAAGCCAGTAGTGAAAAGCAGGGAAGATAGTTGGAATTAACACATATAAATTAATGGTTCTCAGCTTTCTGAAAATCTCACCTTTCCTGCTTTAAAGCTAAGAAGAAGCAAAAACACTTTTAAAGACACTGACCATATATCCTCAGAATGATTGTAAAATTGGTGCACTGTACACAAGAAAAAAAACCAGACACATTGCAGGCACAAGTTTGATTATCCCTAATACAGAGAATATAATGACCATACAGAGAGGCCAGAAGTATACAAAATTTACAATAATAAAACTATATTTCACTTAAAAATAAACAAGACTAGATACGTTTCACCAAATTGTTTATAATTCTTACTGAAATGTAATACACTTTTAAATCTTCATTTATCAAAACTACATTATTTTGTTCAATCACATCACTTACCATTTGCAATAGTTATTAAATTTTCAGGACGAGAACTAAAAATTTCATATTCAGAAATAACAGAGTTAGGAGGACATAAGACCAAGTGCTACAGGAACAGTGACCACAGTGAAATAAAAACTATGCCCTTTTCACTTTGTACATACATGGGGCTGCAAAAATAATGTATTTGTATCCATTACCAAAAATTTTGGCAAAATTTAAATTACAAAGGTTTTTCAATATTGTAATCAATTATACGAAAGGAAGTGGTATTCTTTTCACACCTCCAAACATAAAAGGATGGCCTTAAATAAGACTTGTATATTCTATAAATGATCAATAACAAAGAAAGCTAATTTTAATTTGTTATAGTTCCACTGAAAACTTGGATTTGTCATTACAGTAATGAAAGTCATAGTCTAAATTATCAACGTAATAATGTTATCAAAATAACACACTGACGTGAAATGGAAATGGTGATTGTAAATTATAAAAAAAAAATCTTCATACCTCTGTGTATGGATAATGCACTCAAATATGAAAACATAGATTAAAATGTATCACATATAAAGGATATAAAAGATTATGAATATGTATACAACTACATGAATATAAAGGATTGGGAGAATCCAGAACAGCTCTTAAAGAAACCTGGATCTCTAAACACACATAACTTCTCATCCCATTATAAAAGAGTTCCAAACTGAAACAGAATTACCCAATCTGAACATTTCAAATCCTAAAGCTCAGTTTTTCTTGAACTAAGCAACACCAAGCTAGTACCTTAAAGCTGATCAATATGGTTAGACTTACTTAAATATTTAAAAACCACTGTGGATGAACTGTTCAAAACTTTGACCAAGAAACAACTATGTGTGGAAAGAAGTGTAGAAAATTATGGCTGTAAAGAGTATAATAAACTATGATACCTTGGCATTAGTCACACAAATTTTTCAAAAGTTAACCTCTAATTGCCTTGGAGGATTGTACGTATGTTTTCCAGGATAGATTCTGACATACCCAAGCAAGCAGCAGCAGCAGCTCCTCAGTTAGCCCTACCAGGTGTGGGAGCTTGGCTTTGTCATTCCACAAAGGTGGAAGGTATCAATAGGCTCTGAAGAAAATCTTAGTAGGTGTCAAGTGAGCGCACTTTTATAAGTTCAAAGTGATTTAAAAAAAAAACAAACCGAAAAACACACAACAAAAAACCCACAACAAAACAAACAAACAAAAAACCCCACAAAAACAAAAAAACCCCAAACAGCTCAAGATCTTATTTTAACATACCCTCAGAGCTTCCCACTCCTCAATATGATTTTTTTCCCAAAGTCTGAAGATTTACCTATTCTCAGGTTGCTGGTAAAAGAAACAGATTCTGAACTTCTCAACACATGTTCTTTCCAATTACATAAAATTGGCTAAAAGAATGTTCCTCAGAATATATTTTTTAAATGTCAGTTTTGTGTACATTGACATGAAGCAGGCTAAAGCACCCTGAAAGAAAGCTAGATTAGCAAACAAGAAAGCAAAGGGTCTGCTGGCAAAGAAAGAATCATGCAGCCCCCAGAAGCAGAGATCAGTAGCTGTAGGCTATCCCTACAACCCAGCCGGATATATGTCAGCAATGTGTGATGCTCAGCAGCCTTGTCACACCCCACTATCTCAGGTAAACTGTTAAATATTAAACCACATTCAAGCCAGGCATCCAACAAAGAACAGGAAAAACCAGTGGATACCGAACTGCAAAGCTTAATAATTAAAAACGAGTGCCAAAAAATACTGAAAATATAATTGTAATTACAAAATACACACAAACAGATATCACTGTCATCAATGATAATATAATAAGGCAGCAAAAAAGGACTAAATCAAAAATGCAAAGGAAGAAAAAAATGTTGACATAGAGGAAGATTTAGAGTGGTATATGCTTCAATTTCCTGTCTAGGAAAAAAGAAAGAAGAAGAAAGAAAAGAAAATGAACAATCAATCTTTAAGTATATATACACAGAAAACTTTCAAACAAGTATTCACAGAGAAATTACAAAATTGGGTACACATTTAGAAAAAGCTACCTTGTTTTAAAATACTGCTTTATGTCCTAAAGATATCCTTCACCCTGCCCCACCATCTGAATTTTAAGTACCTCTTTAAAAATCTACCGCTTTGCTTTGTATCTATATATTTAAAGTACAGTAATTGTAAAATTAAATTATCATTTTCCTAATACTATATTAAAGTTAGCTCAAAAGGAAATCAAACAATCTCATTCTGCTTTGCTAAAACAATATGAAAAAACCCAAAGACAGATGGTAACTGGTGATGAAAAGTCTTTTGCCATCTGAGTATAGTTGTATGAGGCAACTAATATTTCACCATGTTTATCATGCTCTTTCTTTTTTTTTTTTAAGAAATATATATTCAAGTTAAGAGCAAATCCAGTGACAGCAATTCTACAGAAAATACACAAGAAATGTATTATGTTGGAAGCAATGACAAAGAAATACTCTCACTGTAAGAATATTATTTTACCAAACATGCTTGAAATGCAGTATCACACTAGACAATGACATTTAAGGCATTCATTTTAACCTTGTTTGCTTTCTCATGTGACTTTTCCCAATATGGTAGCTTTCACAAGCATATATTTATTCATAAGACATTATTAACATAAATGTTTAAAAAATACAGCTTGATTTTGGTGTCTCATGAAACGATGAATTATTTTAAATATAAAAATAGAAACAAATTCATACACACAGAAATAAACCATCAGCCAAACACGGCAAAAACCTCCCACATGGCTTTTTGTCCACCCTGCAGTAAAAGACACTCAGTTCCAAGCAGTGTGTTCTGTTCTGCTTTTCCAACCTAACAGTACCCAGCACTTTAAAAGATAGTGATTTGAACAAGTCTCAGCTTATATATATATTTTTATTTTTGTTCCTTGTGTGACTTAAAATCAACCACTTCAGCATTTGTTTTTATATTACAAGCATATATTTATAAAAAATATTCTAAAATGATTAAATTCTCCTTACTTATCACTGCACTTCTCTCAAAGCAACAGTTCTCTAAGCTCTTAGCTAAGATTGACTCTACAAAGCATGTGAAAACATGAAATTGTGGAAAAAACATGCATAATGGTTCTTACTAGCCATGATTATCTAGCATGGCTTTTTTCCCCTCAAAAGACAACCCACTGAGATAGAAAAAATAGGAAGTACAGTGTAAAACCCAAACGAAGCAACGAATACTGAACAACGTACTGGCACACAGAAATGAAAAAAAATTGTTAGGGGAAATCCATTAATTATAAAACAGAAAGAATGTCATTAATCAAGCTAGTACTGTACAGTAGTGAATAGTTAACAAATCTGTATGTTTACAGTAATTGTACTTACAATACAAATGGAATATCGAGAATTGCACAATTGGATCCGAAGCACGTATGTTTGTTCGTTTTCTGGCTTCTAAGGTTACAGAACATTCCTAACAGAAATTTTCATATTATCTGACAAAAAGCTTGATGTTCAGGTAATGTAAATACTATTACTTTCAAAAGATGGCTTAATGAAAGGTAATGTTAACTGATTTTTATAATTGTTTAGTCAGATTTGTTTTATTAGGCTCCATCCTACTGCAAATATAGAGAATCAGAAAAAATACAAATATAAAGAACATTCAGTGGTAATATTTACTAAAGGTATGTCATGAACAGCAGAAACTGAATTTCTCATGAACAGCAGAAACTGAATTTGATTTCTAAGTCTTAACATAAAGACATAAAACTATGTAACATATTTCATTGTTTTTCATAATTGCCAAGTAACAGTAAAATAACATTATCAAATAGATACTATTAGCTATCTCATTTATAACATGGGAACATAAAAATCTAAAGTATGACACATACAACAACAACACTGAATACTACTTACATAATTTTTGAGTTATGCTGAAGATTATTCGACTTGTTTTTCTTATTGAAGTTCTTTGTTTTGCTCAGCAAGATTTATATCACCTTAATTTTCTTGGTATTCATTTTAATCACTGACTTGTAAAAGTCAGACATGTAATGTTACTTGACAGGAACATTCTTAAAGACAAGCACAGTACAATAGACGTACTTGCAAAAAGTACTGACTTAGGTTATGGTGTTAGATCTTTTAGGACATTTCAAGTTTCACTATGCATTCAGTTATTTAGCTCAACCAGAAAAAGCATTTTTCCCTAGATAAAATGCACTGCACACACTTTATGGAAATCTTACGTCCCTCTTGTACTGAAATTCTCAAATTTGAGGGAGGTAAGTTTAAAACTTATGAATAAAATAAAAATGCAGGTTCTGAATAATGTATTTGTTTGTTTATGCCTTAATCACTGAATTCGATTCAGCTAACAATGAAACCTCTGCATTTAAATAAAGGGATTACTTTTTAATACTGCCTTGATTATCAAGACTATATTTATCACAATTAGTAATATGTACATATGTCTTTGCTTATCCCTCAAGCAGTGTCGAACAAGAGTAAGAAATACATTACTTTTGTTATGGACTTTGGCATCTGAATGTCCCACAATGATCAAACCCCAGCCAAAACAAGCAAACAAACAAACAAAAAAACCAAAGAGAACCACCTCAATCAATAGAAGCATTGATTCCAAAACTATTCTTCTGATTTCACCAATAGTAGTTACTGCCATACACACTTTCTTAGACCATTGCTCTTCATCTCCATCATTGCTATTCCTTTTATATTTGCAGCTACATGATAAAGGTAACATTTTTTCTAAACAGACACTCAGAAACAATCATCTTCATTTCCCAAATCCTTTTTAGAACACAAGCCAGTTCTTATCAAAATTAACAGGAATACAGGCAAGTTATAGGAAAATATTTTAGATATCATCATCACAAAAAAACCCCTCTCCAGATTCCTGGCCATTATAGTTGTTGAATACCACTTACAAATCACCAGGCAGTAGCCAAATATAGAATGTTTCATCAATGCCCCTGAACTGGTCTCAACAAAGCAAGGAAAATACCCAATTTATTTTAAAATTTTAAATAATTTCCAATAAAAATTTTAAGTTTGCTGTTTTTCCTCTTTTTCTTTATTTTCCTCTTTCGCTGCAACAAAAGAATTAAGAACTGCAAATTAAGACCCTAATAAATACACACAAATAAAAATCCACACAATTCAATAACTAGGGTTTGGTTTTGCCAGGTATTCAACCAAGGTCGTTCCGTCTTGTTTTTCAAATCCCTTTGTTCATAGTTGCCTTCTCCTGAAGAAACCTAACAAATTTGTTTTCCTTCTATTGCAGGTTCCTCTACAGCTATTATTTTTGCCTCTGCAGGGCTCCGGTGAAAATTCTCAAGGTTTCATTGTAAAATATTCTATAAATAAATGCACGGAATCCAGTCTATGTCCAGTCCTAAGTTTGTGAAATCCAGAGAATAAAATGTTGGACCAAAAGAATCTAATTGTATATGCACTGAACGAAAAAGGAACACAAGAACTCTGTGTTGTTAGAGAGATCATCTCTTGGGCACCCAAACTATGTCTTTGTGATATATCTCAGGACAAGTATTTTGTGATTTTAGCTCTAGACACTATCCCTTCTCTTTTATCTCCAGAGATGAAGATTCAATTGCAGTCCTAAGAAATGGAGCTGGCCAACAAGATGACAAACTAGATTACAGTCTAGGAACTTCTACTGTAGGACAAGAATCACAAGTAAAACCACAGTATAGTTCAGGCTGCCAGGGATTTCAGGAGATGTCAAGTCCGACTTCCTTCCCAAAGCAGGCTCAGACGGCATTAGACCAGCTCCTCAGGGCTTTATCCAGTCAGGGCTTGAAAATCTCCAAGGACAGAGATGGCAAAACCTCGCTTGGCCCCAGCTGCATTGCTGGGCTGTCCTCATGGGGATAGTCTAAACCTCTCCTGTGTAAACTTATGAACACTGTCTCTCATTGTTCTACCATGCACTGCTGTGAAAAGCCTGGCTCCATCTTCTTGATGGCCTCCTTGTAGGTATGAGAGAAGGCTGCTGTTAGGACCCCTGAAACTATCTCTTCTCCAGCTGAACAAGCCCCGCTCCCTCAGTGTCTCCTCACAGACATGTGTGCTCCAGCTCTTGACTTAGTGGCCCTCTGCTGAACTTACTCCAGTTTACCAACGTCCTTCCCATAATGCGGGAGGGTGAGGGCAAAACTAGACATGGATATATATGTTACCTAATAAGTGTGGAGAGGGGTGGGATAATAATTTCCCTCAATTTCCTGCCTATACGCTTGTAGCCCAAGAGATACTGTTGATCTTCCCTACTGCCAAGGCACACTGCTGACTCATGTTCAGCTCACTGCCAACCAGGGACCCCAGGGCCTCCTCCACAGCGCTGCTTCCCAGCCACTCTGTCCCCAGCCCGTAGTCTACAGACTATTGGCTGAGGGTCTGTGAAGACCTAGACAGCTGCACAGGACTGGTATTCCTCTCCCTTTTGGCCAGTATATTACTGTAGAAGTAGGTTAAAAGAGAGTCTTTTTAGTGTCCACTTCTGTACTAGATTTCACTAAGTAGCACAAAAATATCATGTTCATAACAGATAATCTATATGTTTGTTGTAAGAAAAGATGCAATTTCTAACACTCTGTGAATGACGCTTAACAGATTATTTGAGAAAATATACTTAATACAGAAACGGCATGATAACAGTCGGTGATGTGAAAACCACCAGTTTTACACATTGCCATAACTCAGGTAACTCCATTTGAAAAGGTTGGACCATCTAGATTAAAAAGCGATGCCCTGCTAGATGATTCTTATTCCTATGAAATGATCTGCCACATTTCTTTCACTCTTCAAGGGAAAAAAAAACCCAACAAAACAAACAGGACACCACACAGCACTGAGTGCCCTAAGCATCTTCTGTTCCTTTGGTTTTATGGCAGACTTAACCATTTCCATACTAGCAGGTGAAATGCTGTAACTTGAGTATGTAAAAAGCTTTTGAATCAGTACATGAAAGACAGAAGTACTTAATGTAGAATAAACATATTTTCAAAAACAAAACATAAATATTGGCCAATGAGAGCAGATTGTTAAGCGTTCAGAAGCATGGCTATAAAACAAAGTTACACTTGTGACCAGGCAGCTTGGTTTATGGAGACGACACAGCTAATTTTATTAGAGGACTTAACATATTATCAATCAACATCTCAATCCCCATTATTAACACCCAATTACATCTTCAAGGCATTTGTAATGGCCAAATCCTGCTATGTTGCCCTTCCTATACAACACACTTTGGAACAAGAACTTTAGCATTTCTGATCAAAACTTCCCTCCCACACACACACACGTTCCTTTATCATAGATGGCCAAAACATAACTTTCAACTTCCTATCTGCCAGATAAATCTATTTTTCTGCCTTGGACATTATACCTTTTCCCATATTATAAATAGGAAGAATAAAATATATAAATGTGAGAAGAAAACCTTATACTTTATTAAAAACATTAGTTATTTTCAGTACAGGAAAAAAAAAAAAAGAACTGCTGATCCCAGCTTAACTTTTTTTCAGTAGTCTACAGATGGTCAGTCTGCTGATATTGAGCTTTCAAGAAGTTCAGCTGTCTCTGAAGAGTTACCATCCTTGGATCATAACATGTAACCAACAACACAACTATGCTGACACAAGAACTTCTGAGTATCCCAAACTTATGACTGTGCTGAGGACACAAGCCATTAAGAGCTGCTGAGATTTACAGCACTGAGTTGTTCCAGGTCCCAACCATTTAACCTAGTATGTCATCCTGAAATCAAGCAGTGGGAACCCTTAAAAGGCACTCTTCTACATGCGAAATAACCCTAAAACTCCCCTTCATCTCAGTTGCCTGAAATATGTTTGTGATACACAACTTGTGACTCAAGGCCCCATGAAGAATATATCTTCATTAGGTCATGAAAGTTGGTCACTACACCGAAGTCATGATCCTGTGTCTAACTCTTCCCTTAAGTCAAGAAATGTCAGTTTCTTCAGAATTCAATCAGGAGAAATATATACTAAAGTAAGGACAAGCAGTGAAGATACTGAACACCTTAAAGCCCCGTTAAAGACAGTAAACTTGACTCAGTGGCTCGTATGAGGAACACGGCAGGTAATTTTAGTATTGAAAATTTAAATCTTAGTAAGAGATGTCTCCCCAAACAACTATTGATACAAGATGCTGACTGAAATCTGAATATCCCAGACCACACAAGTTCATAGGTTATACTGTTTGACTACTCACCATCTGGATGACTTGAAACAACAGCATCAGAAAAACCACACCAGCATAAAAACACAACCTTTAAAATACTAGGAGAAGCTCTATTCCATAAACCAGAATCATTATCTGGATGATAAATTATGCTATTGCTTTGTAGGACCAACTCTAATTCTCAGTCTATTGCAAATAAACCTTCCCTTGGTTTGACATAAGTTTGCTAGTGAAGTGTACTTCAGTCACAAAACCCGAATTCTGTGAACCAGCCTGAGGTTTGGAAAACCCTAAGCCTCTCTCATCTCCACATAACTACAGACCCAGTGCACCAAAACCTCTGCAACTTTACCTGGCCACTATTGTTCCCTGAAATACCGTCAGGACTATGCTCCTTACAGTACCAAGGAGTTTCAGAGAATAGGAAAAAGACAGCGCAGCTCGGGGCTCAGAAAGCACCTGGAAAGCTGGAAAGAGACAATACCATGAAGAGCTGTGCTTTCATCTTAGCTCATTCACACTTGCCTCACTTCAAAACCCAGAATCTGAACACAAAAGGATTTCCACAAAATAAGGGAATGGAGCCATATTTCTGTGCTACATACCTCCATTCTAAAGCTAAGCATGTTTTACTCCCTAAAACAACCGTTAGGATGGTACAGCTCACAGAATAGCTTTCATGCCTTTCCGAAAGTCCAAAGAATAATCTTCCTAGAAGTTATAGGGAATTGCTATTATTATTACACAGAATCAACTCTGAGGAGTTAAAAACGTACTGGATTCTACATTTTTCCATTTACTAAATCGGATCGAAAACAATAAATAACTCTTCCATATTCATTTTATCAACTCTCTAGCAAACTGCAACTTAGTTGAAGTGGTTTAACACAGAGTGGACCAAATAAAATAGGAGTGAACTAAATACTAAACAGAAACTAGCATGTTGACACAACCTTAGCTACCACATGCTCAACAAACCAGCATGTCAATTTCACCTCTTGGCTAACAGTTAATTTGGTAAGTCAGCTACTATGCAGGTAGTTCAACTGTTCCTCGCTAGCCAAGGCTGATGTAACTTTGAATACAGCCAGACCTTTCTGCAGAAGTAATATAAATAGTTTTCATAAATCATATATTAATTTTATAGATGGGTGTAATAGTCTGTAGAGCTATAGATATTTAATTAAACATTAACTTTCTATAACTTAACTGTAAAATGTGTATGATCTGATCATTAAATTATTTTAGATTTTTTAATCAGAAATTTTGAGTAAAGTTAGTTTAAAAATGGTGATTACAGAACAACTCATTTCCTAAAAAACACTTTGAAAAGCAAGCATGGGTTTTTAATTAAGGCAAGCAGTTTTAAGGCAAGGGTTTTTTCTTTACTGTATCTTTCCAAATTCTCCAAGAGACCCAAAGCGATTAACATTGAATCCCAATAATAAACATAGTATGTAAAAACTTAACTAGAAATACAAATTAACAATCTTTTGTGTACAACCACATGTCCTTCCTAATGTACATCTCATCAACGAGAATGTGGAGTGGGAAACATTCCTCCTTCGCTAAATCTGTAACTCTATTGCCTCTCCTGCCTATGTCAAGCTACACAACAATGAAGAGGTAGAATACAGCACACATCTTACTGGAAAAAAAACAGTTAGGGTTCTAGATGGAGAATTCTGAAAGAATTTTGCAGCAGTTAAATAGAAGGTGAATCTTCATATTTATGAGGTATTTAACATAGTACAGGAATCCTGATATTCACCACTCCTTCCAATGAGAGAACTCAATTATTCTGTTATTTTTGCTTTCACCTACCTATAATGAGTACGCTTAGTCCTCCTCAGTAAATATTAGTTACTTTTTGTAGTTCAACTCATCTAAGGCTTGCACTGTCAAATTGCACTCCCAGCTGGTCACAGTGCAGAATGCTACCAAGAAATAAGGAAGAAAAAGCTCAGGTGATAGTATCTCATTTTGTCATGGGGCTACACAGACTAATAGCAACTTTTGTAAATGCTTTGTGGATAATGTGCAACAGATTCACACCGAAAGACATTAGCTCAGATTCACAATCCTGGGCATCTAATCCACTGGCAAGTAAACCCTTCAGATAGCCTATAATCATTCAATATCATTGTGAGATTAAGTGAGCTACGTAAGCAAGACTGCTCTCCCTTCTCTCCCCCAGAACTCGGGTACATTTCGGGGTGGAAAAGAAAATCAGACCAAAATCAGACTCCAGAAACAATATACAATGCGTTACCTGAAAATTCAGCAGACATGAAGTTGCTCATTGGAGCTAAAAATCTATTTTCGAATTTCAGTTCCTGAGAACCATAATAAACAGCTATCTATAACCTTAACAACTGTGTTGTAAGCAGTTCTGGCTCAGAATCCTATTACACTTTTTCAGCTCTTTGTAAGGTAAGTATAATTAACAACACAGAAAAAGAAGTAATCAGACAAGAAAACAAAACACCTTAACTGAAGTAGAATGAACTAACTCAATGGCACCTGCAAAGTGACATACTGCCTTTTAACAGACTTGCTTGGTTCTATTTCTACTTTGCAGTGTTGCATGAGTTAACTACACTGAGTTTAAGTGCTTAGAAAACATCCCTGAGGTGGTATGTAAGATAAAACACAGTTAGATTAATTATTATGAGGTAATAAAGCAGAAGAGAGAAGCCATTTACTTGGCAGATAAACAGTAAACACGGCTTTGACTCATTAGCTGTAGTGGCAGCATCCAAAGCCTGAACAAAATCTAAAGATATGGTTCTTGCCTTAAAGACCTTATAAACGTATTTGAAATAAGACTTCAGTAAGAAGAAAATGAAAGAACTAAAGAAATTGTTTACTCAGAGGAAGTCTAAGAAGCTGAGATACACTTAATGTACTGGGTCCGTGGGTGGAGGAAATGACCTTTAAAAATAGGGCTAGGTATTTTTTTCCTCTCATTAATGAATGAATGAAAGTCACAAATGTTACAAGTACACTCAAATTTAGTGATTAATACACAATCTTTGGTGTTCCCATAGCATTGTTATGGATGTCATGTAAGAATTTAAACAAGTAAGGTTAGAAATAAATTAGGAATTTACAGAGCAATTCTGAATTGCTAGAATTTAAACTTCCAAGCCTCATTAAAATTTGTATTGTAAAACAGGAAATTCCTTTATTAAATACAACTTGCAACACAGTCCATCCATCACCTCTTGATTTTGGGGATCAAAAGTTAGGGGACCAAAGACAAAAAAACTTACCATGGTGGAACAGGAAAAACAACCAAAGGTAGTGTGCAAAACCAAGCAATTTAAGGTGTACTATCCCAGCTCTGGCCTGCACCTTTTCACATGCTTCCAAAGGAAATGACACTGAACTAGACACCACTATCCATCCACAAGCACAAAACAGAATTGCCTTATTAATCTTATAGTGTATGGAAAAAGAAATTGACATTATTAAACCACAGAAGTTACAACAATGAAATTCTAATTTGTTGGGTTCATATATCCGTACAGAAAGTTTTTAAACGAAACATAGTGGTTCTCGAGGATGCTACCTCTATCGTGGTTTTTTTGTGTTTTTTGGGAGGCTTGGGGTTGGTTTTTTGTTGGGGGAGATGGGGTTTTTTTCTTCCCCAGAACTAATGATTAATGGAGAAAGATATCTATCCTAATCAACTAAAGCTCCCGTCTCTTTTGCAATTCAGAAGTAAACAGGTAAGCTTCAACCTCAGTTTCATCCAGGAAGAGTTTCAGCGAGTAAGAAAAAAATCTATATACTGCAATGCATTTTTTAAAAAGAATTCAGCTGTAAACAAACAAGTTACATAAAATGTGAATATAGACTCATACACGAAAAACATAATATACAATAAACATCACTCCAAAATGCATGTGTCTCTCAGGTAAGTTCACCTAACTTTTCAGATAAGCAATAATTTACTTCAGTAAGTATAAACTGTTTCAGCTATATGCTATACAGACGTAACTTACATATAAATAGTTGTTGTCTTTCAGTGAACAGAGATTGTATTTTAAGTGTGTGTGTGTATATATACATACACACACAAACACACACACATAGACCTACTCAGATATGGAACAGCCAATTTCTTCCATGATTTTTAGCATAATATTGCCAAAATAGTAAGTTTGCTACATTGCAATTCACAGAAAAAAGTAGAAAAATTTCAGTAAGATTTATTCAAATCCCATATACATTATCAGTGTATTTCAATGAAAGAATTTTTAGGATTTTCTTTCCTTTTTGTATTTCAAATAGCATAGCACCCTCTGGTGCATCTACTAGAAAGAAAATAACCAAGAATAAACACCAATCACCGTTATAAAAAAGACAATGTTAAAAAAAAAAAAAAAAGAAAAAAGGAATGCTTAGAAACATAAACGGCCTAAGAGTTGTTAGAAATCAATTTTCAACTTCATTCTTTCTAATTAAAATATTTTATAACCAAGAAAATTATAACTACTGAAGAATAAAATAAAAAAAAGAAAGAAAACTGCAGGTGTGCTAATACAGAAGGGTACCAGAAAAAAAAGACAGAAGTTTGAAACTAATCCTGTCTTCTTAATAATAGGTCATTTTTATTAGAAAATATTCTTAAGTGAAATATTCTTTAAGAAAAAAAGTAAAGGTAAGTAATTTAGTGGAACAAAATGTTACATCAAGCAATATATCTGCTCTTGGTCTTGCAAGAATGAAAATTATTAGGACTACGGCTATCCACACAGCCATAACCTGCTAAATTTCACATCCAAATAGTCACATCTCCTTTAAAAGTCCAATGAGAAAAGAATTTAAAAAAAATAACATGACTGTACCATATGGAACACATCAAACTCCGATATGACATGTTAACTATTAAAACACACCTAGTCACTGGGAAAATAATTTCCTACAAAAATACATTTCGCTAATCACAGAAGCAGAGATCACCACCTGCTTTAGGCACCTCTTTTGTAAACCTCTGGAAGTCTCAACACAATGCAGAAGAAATGAAAGTGACACCTGTTTAAATCAGCCATCTGTCCCTAACAAACTAGATTCAGCCAAATCAGTGTATGTACTGCTCCTTAAATGGCCAAAATACGGGTATACATAGCATCTGTGAGAAAAGAGAAAACAACCAACTTTACCAGAAATACATAAATAATAAACTTGTGGCTAACAGAAAAACATCATCTTAAACATTAGCCTATTCATTTTAAAAGCCTCATTAATTTTTCAGTCCTCATTCTTAGTAAAAAAATAAGTAGTTTCATTCATAATTTAAAAACATACTGCTTTTGGTATTCTAATACATTCACTTGACAGAGAGTTTGATTTTGAAATGGAACTCCAACTACAAGCACACTACAGTATCACTGAAAGCTTATTTTTATTCTGTCTGTATTTGTAATGCATTCACAACATGTCGTTGCAACTGAAAATAATTTTTTAAAAGGACCTTAAGAGTCATATATCTCATACTTTTAAAAGCCTATTCATTTTTTAAGTATTTCACATGACAATACCTGCAGCTGGTAAGCTTTTGGAGACCGCAGGTAAAAATACAACTAACATGGAATATTTTAAGAGGGAAGGAAGCCTTTCATAAGAGGACAAAGTAAAGCATGAAAAACAGAAACACTAGCTAGCACACCAAGAGGAACCCCTATGATAAAAGATTATTGCCTTTTAGATACTTGCTTATGTTTCAACAAAGAAGAGAGAAAACCAGTAACAGCCTTCCCTCTCAATGTAAAGTTTAGCAAATGGAAAGAAATGGCAACATTTACTCTGCAGACAGTTTTGTGATCAACAAACTACTGTATCAGGCCAGAATAAGAAATGGGATAGTGCTAACAAAGCTGAATCTAATTATCAAATAAAGCATCCTGACTTTAAACTCTTTAACAGCATTGTACCTTTGATTCCCATTTCATTTACCTACACTACATTACTGAAAGGGTTTCTCCACAGTAGCACAATGTAGGTTAGCTCACTAACAACACAACAGAGCATATGATCCAGATAGTTTCATTAGGATATGCTGAAACACAGTTAGATAGTTACACAGTCTAAGTCATGAAAACCAATGAATAAAAAAAATCACATGCCACCTCATTTTCAAACACTTGTTAGCACCACAAACGCCAACTATTTTGATAGCTGCAGGCATTAGGGAATCAGAATGCATAATGCAGATTCATCTCCGATCATTACAGTATTTCAGAGAGAATGAAGAGTCAATACTTTTCTCAGTGAAGCCCATAATATTAAGAAAGGTGATTACAGTTGCATTATTATTTTCCAAATTGCTGTCATTGCCTAAAGAAAATGTGGCTAAATAGTACTAAAAAGGTCTTTGTTTTTAGACAAAATCATGTACTTTTAATGTGATTTTTAAGAAACATCTGTACGTCTGCTCACAGAGTTAAAACAGAAAGTTTGTCTCATAGCCTATGCATGCACTCTCCTTTGCTACCAGGGGTCTGGATACATGTTCTGCCAAGACAGAATTCAACACCCAGGAAGGATTCCATGCTGAGTAGTACTCTGTCCTGCTGTAAGAGGTCTACTCAAGAAAGGCATGGGACCGAACTGACATCTTCTCTTTTCAGCAATAGTAGATGCCAGGAATGATTTCACAACCAAGGAATCGCATAAACTACCCGATAAAACCAATAACAAATACATTAAGATTTAAATGTGCCGTATCACTGATACAGTACTGTAACTCACAATGAAAATTCTTTATGTCTTTAGAACTTATTTGACAGCAGGACCTAGAAAATTAGCACTCAGTGGTTTCATCTTGATTAAAATCATAAAAAGATGACAACATAGAGACCTTTGGTCATTACTCAAAATAATGTATTTTCTAAGTTTTGTTGGGCCATGAAATAAAAATTAAAAAAAAAAAAAAAAGTCAGATCCAATATGCCTTAGCTCAAGAAATATTAATATCAACAATGCACTAACTACTTAGCATGTTTTGCAGTTGATAGCCACTTGGAAAAATTGCCCATCACATTCATCAGTAGTTCCAATGTAAGACAAATGAATATATTGTTGTTGAAATTGTAATGAGAAACCATGCATTTTACACAGGGTTCTACAGATATAAAGACAGAAAAAGCGTATATACAATTAAAATGTAGGTTTTAGATTAAAAACAGGAATATCCTTTTCCCTAGCTATTTTCCTAAATAAAGCAATAAGGAAATAAATAAGTCATCACTTCAAAAAGAAAAAAGCTTGCCACAACGACACATGATTTGACAAGTCAAAGGGGAGAGTGCAACTGGATATGGATGTTAAAAGAGAATTTCATTACCATAATAGATGCCAAAAATTCAATTTATCCAGAAGAATTTAAAAAGTATATAAAGTATGATTTGACACCACTGACAACAGAAATCTTTAGATCTTAAAAAGCAACCACAAAAAAGATGAAGAAAACAAGCATTTTGGATTGAAAAAATAATGCAAAACATCCTTATTAATAAAAATTTCTAGTACAGCTCCTTAAGAGCTGTAAAAAGCTGCCTCTTCCCTCTTTCCCAAACACACTCTTGAAATACAGTAGTAATAACAAAATCACAAAGACTTTTTTTTTTAAAACTATTTCTTGTTTTCTCCTTTCTTTGCTGCTCAGCACACAAACTCGCAGTCAATATCTTGAATTTCCTTCATTGTGGGGAGTTTAAGGAAACTGAGATGGATTCTCTCCGTATGAACATAACTCACTCTGCATAAACTAAATCTACACATGCACTGTTCCATACTACACTGGCAGTATGAAAGCATCATTTAAAAAATAATCCCCTGCAGAAGGAGTGCAAGAAGAAAAAAACCCTGCTACTCTATATGTGTATGGGTGGGGGTACTGAATAAAGAAAAAAACACTTCACAATACAAAGAAAATACAGCTTGCACTAAAATAAGCAGCAACATTAATTATGAATGAAATAAAATATAACATTCCTACATAAAGCACAGAAAAGTGATTGATATGATCGATAGCACGAGAGTATCATTAAAAGATACAGCAAGTTCACAAAAATCTGCAACATTTAGCAGTCGCATCAAGTCAGAACAAGGCCCCTATAAGTGAAAGGGGAAAAACACCCCCTGCTCTTGGTGTGCTACAGGATCCGTCTCTGGCTGCATCCTTCCTCCCACCCCCACGGTTTTTTTCGGGTTTAAAGTAAGTAACCTTAGACTGTGGCCGGAGCCTCGTTCCCCGATTTCTACATTCCCCCATCCGTGCAAACAAGAGACGAAGTAAGATGCATACCCACCGCATCCAAGCAATTGTCCTGGAGGTCCCAGAAGCGTGCCTCGGTCCCCATCATCGCCAAGCCTCTCTTCCTCCTCACTTCGCACCG
>NW_009190523.1:0-2511 GCF_000690835.1 Fulmarus glacialis
CCGGCCCCGCACCCCCTCCCCAGTAAAAAACACTTTTATTTTGTTTTCTGATTTGGATTTCAAATTAATTGTCTGATCTTTTTCCTACTACCAGTGCTGTCTTAAATACTGGATGCCAGTGGTCTTTGCACATATAAATCCATCATACAACCTGCTCAAGAGAAGAGTCTACCCTGTTAGATTTCCTCTTTACAGAAGTCCTCCTTCAATTCTGTCTATTGCCTACCACATCACTCAGTGAACTCCCAGATTTTGCCAGTTTCTAGCACTTTTAACTTCAGGATATACAGAATTAGTCTTTTTATAGTAACCAGAAGACTCAACCTCACTACCACTTCCTTAAATACTTTGACTAGCTCATCACTTATGTCAAGATTTAATCCAGGACTGGTCTTCATAGAATTGCTGTAGATTATTTCACAGCACTCCTTTCTTTCCTTGTCCCCCTCTAGTGCCTGCCTTTTCTCTGATGATTCATACCTCTGTAATCCAGCTGTTATTCAGCTGAACAGCACCTGGTATTCCATCCCACTTTTTACAGCTTTCCACTTTGAATCTTTCCCTTATTTCAAATTTTAATCTCAAAACAGAGTTTTATTTCTTTCTCTTTGGTGTTAATGAGCTTCATGAATGGATATCGTTATGTGGTTTGCTGATGTTTTTATATCACTGATTTCTGTAATTTAAATTCAATTATGTTTTATTTCCTTTAACTATCTGAAGGCTTTTACAGTAACTGTCCCATTTAGAGCTCTATTGCAATGTATTATTTTATGGTAACACTGTATGTCTTATTACCAATTTGTAAAAACATGCTTTCTGTCTTTTTCTTTTTCTTTCTTTTATGCACACTGTAATAAATCTGCTTCAAGAGTATTTATATTAAATTAGCACGCTATCTCTTTAAACAGACAACTTTCTCTTGGAAGAAATTTTCATCTATTCTGACTGCCCACTGTCACAGAGCTCTGAGGTGTTAGACAAAAGGGGAGCAGTGGTCTTTGGTTTTCATCTCCCAGTGGAAGTCCCTTATCTTATAACTGGCTGACTTGTCTACTCTGTTGCTCTGTACCACTCATTTTATTGTCATACCTAGTGCTGGAAGCCACCATCTCCAAGTAATTAGTGACTACTCACCCAGACCATTTTATCTTGTATTATTTATTGCTCCCTTCTGTGACTGTGTTTGTGTCCTTTTTAAGAAAATATTAAAAAAAAAAAAAAAAAAGCTTTCAGCTATTTGCACATCATTACACTCCTGTGATCCAAGACCGGGTTTGAACCAGGCTTCCAGTAGCAGAGATCAAACAATTTTTTTCTGACAGCTAGCATGTATATTCCTCCTAAGTCTTCAGGTTTCGGCTACTGGTAGTCCATGGCATCTCATGATGGGCTGAGTGATAGCTTTTCTAATCCATCTGTGAAGATGTAACATGACAAACTTTATCTTAGCATTTTAGCAAACTCTTTCTGGTGAAAATCAGAGAAGTGGAAAAGAAGGGATAGAGTGCATCTCATTTCCAGTTAATAGAGCCATCACTATTTAGCAGTTCTGTAATTGTCAGCAGACTGAAGTACTGGTTGACTGTAGCCATAAACAACTCCAAGCACAGTAGCACCCTTCATCTCTCCCCTTCTTAAGTCTTGCATATTGTCTCAAAAACACTGAAGTCCTAAATGTTTTTTCTCCCAGTTGGAAAATAAAAAAAAATAAACATTGGCAACGATCAGTATTTATGTACAGGCTTGAGGGGTAGGGGATGGAGAGGATCCAGGGAACTCAGGCAGACCTCCACCTTCAGAGTTAGTGCGACTTGCTCTTTTGGTCAGCACCTCAGGCATAGTTTTAGTCTCCCATGTAATTACAGCTTAGTGCTGCAGTCTCTGTTGTGAATTAGTCAGCCTTGTTGAGGGTCAGGGACCTAAGGTAAGAGTGAAATAGTAGAACTGTGCTGCGGCCAAGGAAACAAGTCTTTCGGTAGGTTAGTACCCCTGGTGTCTTCCTTCATACTAATTTGCCAGGTTTGTGCTACTCCATGCTCCAATATACCAAGTAGTACACCTACACAGATACTGAGTAACTTCAGAGGTAACTAAAAACTGATACATCACATAAAAGAATGCAGATACCCTTTAGTGCATGTTGGATGTTCAACTTACAGTAGCAATGAAATGCTCTGACACTGCTCTTTCCAGCTATGTCCTAGCCCTTCGTGTGATATGACAATGTGATGGACATCTAAACCCACCCCCTTGATATCCGGGAATATTAGTCTCCAACACCGGGTAACTGATTCTTTTGTAAGACTGCCGTCCATAAGAATGGCTCTTCAGCTAGAGGGGGTGACCTGTTAGTACACAGATGAGGCAAAAGGTGATAATGATGAGTGGGTTAAACACACTTCTGAAGTATATTCCACATTTTGTTCCCATTCTAAGGCAAGGTGCTTGGAAATTTATGAAAGGATATCTCAATAATTATCTGGTCCTGCTTGACCAACCTGATCTCCT
>NW_009190524.1:0-17051 GCF_000690835.1 Fulmarus glacialis
TTTTTTTTTTTTTTTTTTTTAAGATGGGGGCGGGGGAAGCTACTAAGTCACCATATTCCAAATATTATGACAAAGTCATATTTTCTTGTGAAGACTTCCCATTTGACTGACTAAAGGAGGGGCATTTGGAAGTCTTCTGTATAGAAACAGCAAACTTCAGAAATATGGAACTGATTTTAGAAAACTAGTAGTTTCATTAGTGATGATACATGTATTAGAAAATCGGTAGGAAGTGTCAAAACACTGTTTCTAAATTAAGAAAATGTTTGCTTTGCACGTTTGCTGAGCTTAGTTGCCAATGTATATACAAAAGCATCTGTAAATAATTAAATGACAAATGGTTCCAGATAAACCAAATTTTAACCTTACGTTACTCAGTGATCTTCAATGTTATATTGATGTTTCAAAACAATGCAGTGGGAAAAAGTGAATTTATTTTATTTTCCAGTAATTTAATATAGTAAATTTCCTACACAAACATTTTAAGCTATAACCTACATAACAGATTTTTTTAAAATTACATATAATTTCTTTCATAAGTTAGTTTATTAGCACAAAATAGTGCACAGATCACTTCTTACAGTGACATCACTTGAGAAGACATACGGAATCAAAGATGAAAACCCCGTTGTGCATGCTTCATAACATAAATAAAGAAAATTATTCAGACTTGTCATTTTCTACAAAGCAAATCACCCACTAGACTGAACAGTGAATAATTTAACTGGAAATTGATACTGATCATGTGTAATTGGAATATTAATATGCAGAAAACATTACATATCAGTAATGGAGAATACTATGAGAGAATCTTTCTGAGAAGTGGGTTTTTTATGCCTCTCTCATAAAACCTCCTAAAATATTCTATCAAATTCAGTCTTTTTATTCACTAGAATTAAAGGTGGCTAGATTATCTCTCAAGAAAGTACTAAATGGTGTGCATTCAGATTAAAAAAAGAGGATCATTACAGTGGAGACCAGCAAATGTTAAATGAGCACGTAATATGCTCTTGTATTGTCTATATATATTGCATTGTGCAACCAACTGTTGATCCAGAAGCACCACCAAATATGGGCTACTACAAGTAAACTTATTCTTCTATACACTGAAAGGGAAATGTTACAAAAAATTTTTTTCCTGACTGATATGCTGAGAGTTATTTACTGATAAAAATTGGAGTATGGAGTGATGCATCATTATGCAGAACTTGGAAGTCGAAGGTTTTGTTACCTACCTAATGCAAAGCAATCAGAAAGCAGAAGTAGCATTGGAAAACAGTGAACATCTTTCACTGTGAACACACAAAAAATCTGAGCTGAGGAATCAGAGTGTGTTGCGGTGATAATTGCGTAAATGACTGATTCTTCGGTTCACACAAAGATGCACACTTAAATATATTTTATTTTAGAGTTATCCGTAACCATGCAATTGGATGCCCTAGAATTGCAAAAAGGTTCCTGTGTAGGATACACAGGACTAGCAATTTCATATATGGATTCACACTTCAGATACAACAATTATTCCTTGAGTATTTGTTGTCTATCTGTATTTTGTTATACTGGATATAAACTTATAACTTCTGAAATACTGCAGACTTAATTTTCTTAACATGTTATTGCATTCTTGACAGAATAGTTTTGTTTTAATTATTATATACAAAAATCTATTTCAGCATAAATCCATTAACAGCCTTTTTCTGCTAACAATTTCTCCAAACAAGCTGAAAAATAATGTTGTCATTAACTAAAATACAGTTAGTTCTACCCAATTTCACTATAAATATTTGCCAACTACATTTGTAATGGTATATGATTTTTCATTTTTTGTTGTCTTTTTTACAGGATGAGAATATAATGCGATCCATGCAGCTCTTTGAAAATGTGATTTAATGAAGACATTAGGTCTACAACTAATGGACAAATATGAGCTATTCTGCAACATTATCTAAAAGATGGATCTCCCACTTTATCACAAATAAAATTACTCAGCTTTACACTGAGACATGTATTATGCAAATAAATTTTTTATTATAAACTTTTCCCCAAAAAAACTTATATACAATTTAGCACTTCAACGGTAGCTACTTAGTTAACAAGATTGTTCTGAAAAGTCAGGTTTTTACTCCAAACTCAAACAAAATAAGACCTGACATTATGCAGCTTTATTATCATTCCAACTCCTGGATAAAATAGATACTATCACAAGGAGATTAAATAAATAGTCTTAGTTTTGTTACTCATTTGTACTGGATTAAGCTCCAGGTGTTTGAGTGTATTTCTTAAATCTTAGCTTCTAATTTATACAGAGGCATTACCATGTATTTTCTTTTCACATTTGTATGGTGTAGTCCTCATTTTTTGAATAATACTTTGAGTTAAAGTGCTATAATCAATGTGCAATGCACATCTTGCTGCAATTGCCTTCCACCTTCGACTTGCTTTTCTCTTCAAAAAGGCCCCCCAAACCTAACAAAATAGATAACTTGAGAGGAAGAACTGTTATAGAACAAAAAAAGAATTTGCATATAGGTAGATTTACTCCCTAACAAATACGAGTAAGCTTCTATCAATCAATCACACTTACCTAGTAAATCTGCATTTAATTTATCATGACATGAGTATCAGGAGTCCTACATACTGTATTTCTAATTCTTCTTGGACGTGTCTGCAAAGTTCTTTGCTTAAAATTAAGGATCTTCTGACTTCGAATTTTTCATGAAGAAATCTTAACTGGATCTGTTTTCATCACTGTTTTCATGAAAACATGTCTTTCTGCCTTTAATGAAGAAAAAGGCATGAACTTCTTTTGAAACTTCCATCCCACTTCAGTCCTCAGAATGAATATCACTATATAGTAACATCATCTACTATTAACTGCTAGACAGGCTAACATCTGTTTCAGCTTTTTGTAATATCTTTAATAAGGAGACAGAATCAGGAAAAAATTGGAAACTTCAGCTATATAATGTCATCTATATGTGATAACTACGTTACATTTTTTTAGGGTCATTTCGTCATTAAGATTGGAGCTACCTTAATTCTGAACGTAGAAAGATTTTTCTAAAAAAGTATGTACCTAAAATATAATACTGCACCCCCATCCATGTAATTTTTAAGATCTATTGTCCACAGAGTTTATGCCAATACTTCAAAATAGGTGAAATGCTATCAGAGATAGGCCACTCTTCATTGTGACATTGCTGCAGAAAGGGGATTAATGAAGTAGAAAGAATGTTGCAAGCATTCTTTTGCAAAAATAAATCAGGTATCTATTCTGGTGTAGAGGTGGGATGTTAGAGGCATGTTGAAGGCTGCTCTGCTATCACCAGTGTAGGATAAGAGTAGTACAATACATGTACACCTGAAATTTGCTGTAGCGTGTTTGTGTAAACTAAATGTGCACATTTTGTAAAAAAATAATAATAAAGTAAACATGAAGAAAAACAAGCATGAGCGATTTTTTGAGTTGTTAAATACTTGTATTTCTTCAAATTAAACATTTTTGTCAACAAAATTAATTTTTTAAAAAAAGCTTAAATACATGTATCTTGACTTAGCACAATGTTGATCTCAGCAGAAATCTTAGCACAGTCCTGAAGTAAATTTAATTTAGCAGAGCAGTGGTAATTTTCCAAAAATTCTGAAATTGCTTTTACATGACAGACTTTTTTAATACCCTATGTAACAGAATCTTTTGATGACAAGGAAAAAAAAACCTTCCAACAACTTTAAATTTCGGAATTAAATTTTTTCTCAGGGGAAAAAGTTCTATGGCAAATTTTGTTACTTCAGCTCTCCCTCACAGAGTAACTCAAATACTCATAAAAACATGTACCCTGAACAGTATTTATTACAAGATCTGTTAGGAATTATTTTGTAATCAAGTTCAAATATGTTCATGGACAAATGGTGCACCCTACAAGGCTTGGCAGCCAGATAAGCTGGCTTCTGCAATCTTTTTATTGCCTTTAACTCATACTTTTTTCAGAGCTTCCGCATTCAGAAGTTTATTAGCTTGTCTGGAGCTGAATTCACAAGCTAGTCTCAAGCATATCTGTGGCATTACAGAACTCAATGCAAAGGGAGCACGGTGTAAATACTCCAAAGTTGCCTCTTACATCTAGCTCACATTCAGTAGGCCCAAAGCTAACTGGAACTAATTAGTTGAGCAAAACCTAGGCTGTGGCTCTATCAAGCAACCTGATGCCTCTGCACCGTGTTCTCCAGAGTCTCTCCAGCTTCTCAAAACAACGTGCTGAGACTGCACTGAGCAAGCTCAGTTTTGCACCATATGCTACCTGTTTAGTGCATTCAGCTTCATACCTCTAAAAGCTGACTCTCAGAAGACGAGTTCTCATAGTTCTACATCTAACTCAGTAAGTCCTGATGAACCCAAACTGCATCCATCTGTGCCTGTGGCGCAAATTAAGTTACGTGTTTCAAAAGCGGGTATACATATGTAATTTAACACCCAGTTAGTTACTATTTAAGTCATTACAGCCAAATTATTTTGCATCACACAAATGTACAAAACATATTAAACACTGCAGATCTATTAAAGGAAATTGTAATTTACAACAAAATAAGAATCAATATTTGCTTTTGAAATAATAGCAAATTAGTCAATGTCATTGTAAGCACAATGCATATACAAATAGCAGCTAATACAGAGAGAATTATTTTAACTAGTCTTCCATAATTACATATTCACAAACTGATAGAATTTTGTGAATTCTGAAGAACTGTGATTATTTTATCATACCCCAAATAAGTGTCAGTGATGTTTACAGGCAGTTTCTTTCCAAACTTCACCTTACAGTACAAATCACTACAGTTTTCTTGATCAAGAGGAGACAGAACAATAGGTTGGAATTTTAGATTTGATGATGGCCACAGTTGCCTGTTAATGAAAATAAAACAAATTTAAACAAAATAAGGAGCACTAGCACTACATATGAGAGTATTCATATAGTCTCTATAAATTGTATAATTCACAACTTTTACTTAGTTATTTTTGTTACTATCAAACAGTAGACAATGAAAAAGTTAATATTTGCTGAGAAATTTTCTGGCAAAAGGACTGACAATAATGAACTGAAAAAATGGAGCATTGTGATAACTAATGATGGAGTAAACATCCAAGAGAAGAGATATGTAAACTCATACCTAAAACTGGGCATAAGTATAGACATGAAAGAATAAGAATTTTTAGATAGAGGAGTGATATTCTGGAAGGGACTTCCAATAAAAGTAAGAATCATATACATTGTAACTCAGAATAGAAATTTAATACATTCATTAGTTGGATTACATAATATTACTTATAATCACAATTTAGGAGTTTGTTTCCAGTTTTCTGCTTTATCTTCCTACAGTATTTTTAAAAGACACACCAAAAGACCTACTAGCAAAACCGGTAAGACTACAAGAAATCAGGGGGCAGACAAAAGAATTAGAGGTTAGTGATTCACTGGATTAGTTACATTATCTAGACCTAAATTTTCAGAACGTCAAGATGAGATGTAATTTTCCTTTTCTTGTCTCACTAAATATAAATAAAAAACTCTCATGCTTTTTTATTTGTCATGATGTTTTTCAAGTCTGTAATACGAACATGAGCGCAAAAAAAAAAAAAAGAAGTGGTGTCTACTGATTATTTGGGTGCCTACTGATTAAAGTACACAAGCTCAGAATTGGTAGACCTACTCTTTAGTCCTTACTCTTTAGGTTATTCCCATTCTTTACCAATGACCAATACATGCAAGTGTTCATAGGGTCAAGAAAGCAAATGTCTTCTCTTCTAGATGAATAGCCAAGCCAATACTCACTTTTTCTTCTCTCCTCCCTTCTGCACAATGTACAGTACAACAGAAAATGGCAACAGAATGTTCAGCAGAGGAATACTCTGCCATCTATTATTTAAAGCATTTTTTTGATTTATAGCGATTACAGATCTAACCTCTGGGTTAACCAGGGTGGGCTGGAATGTGAGTATCTGATGTCCTCAGTAAGTGACCTAAACGCTAAGCTATTAGTGGGAATGGGCAGGCATCATCAATAACAGCAAAAACTATCTTTTAGCAAGAGTAAATCCTGTTGAGAAAAGTATTTAGGCTCAGAAAAAGGAACATGAAGCCTGCATCCCAGGCATATTGAAGCAAGACAAATATTCAGCCTGTCAGGTGTCAATATGCCAGAAGGAGCCAGAAGCTATTGACCATTTGACATTTGGTAAATTCTTGGATCACTCTTCATAGGCATCTAGCCTACCCTATGGTCTGTACAACAAGCTCACATGCTTTACCCAGCATAAGCATCTACTTTCTAAGTACTGCAATGCCTAACTTGGAGTAAGGACTTATATTAGGCATCCTGGATCTTACCCTATGCAACTAACCCATTTGACACATCAGTTCAAACCCTGGAAAAAAAAATTTAGACTTTATCTCACTTAGCCACTAAGTCTGCATAAGCTTCCCACCAAGGACAACAAAATGTTCCAAGAAAATATCATGGGTAGGGGTCCACATTGATGCACACTTGCTCCCAAAAAGAGTTCCCCTGAATGGGGCTTGGTGTGCTGTGCTGTAAGAGTCCAGCCATGCAGCTTCTGATGTAGGTATGGTTCCCCTGGAATATTTTACTGAGACATACTCGTGTATTTCCTGCTCAGAGATTAAAACAATGGAGAATACAAATGAAATCATAAAAAAATGGGAGACAACAAAACCTAACTAACTGGCAAAACATGGATTACCCAGAGTAGATTTTATGTTATTTCTATTACCACTCAATACATCAAACAGACTAAACCAACTATTTTACTATGGACTGGAACACAACTCTGCTGATTGCCACAGTGCAAAATCCTGTGTTTTATGCAATATGACTAGTTGTGACACATAAAAATAAGCAGTTTTCAGAATAAGGTTCTGAATCTGAAAGCCAGAGATGGAAGTTGTTTTGGCAAAGTTGCATTCAAATGTGCAGATTACAGAATAATTATCTGGTCAACTCACCTTTCCACCATATTGCTCCAACTTTTGTAAAGCAACAGTAATTTTTTCTCTAAATTTCTTGTCCATTAATCTCCTTGAAAGCTATTGGAAAAGTAAAATAAAAAGGTTTGTTGCACAATATATACAATATATGCAAAGAGGCCAATATAATTCCATTTAATGACTTCATTTCATCTTGTCTTTGGAAAATTAAAGCCAAAAAGAAACATCACTTTATAGCTTGTAACTGATGTCAAAGTATGAACTCAGTCAAGGCAAAAGGAATAAAAAAATGTTAACTGATGAGAAACTTAAATTCAAAGCAAGCTCAACTGTTAGCCAAAAAAATACTTATTTTAATGTTTTTTTCTTTTAGCAAACACATTTTAGAGCGGTATCATCCTTAAAAAAAAAGTAATTCTTAAAGTGCTGTCCACATGAAAAGCTAACACTTTTTTTCACGTGCACTGAAAGAGATTTATTATAGTGGAATTGCTTTAAAAAAAAAACCTACTGCAATTTCTCTCTTCTATGTTGGACGTCTGAATGGTCCTTTTATTTTGCTGTAAAACTGCACCTTGAAAGCAGACTAAATGAAACCATGAAAAGCCTGTCTGACAGAGGAGGGATGTCTATAGAAGGACTCGGTTTAAAAATACTTTCCACAATCCTGCTATAAGTTTATTTAATGAAAACTTCCTTGTGCAGAATTCCCATCTGAAAGAAGTGGGAATGTTTGCTCATGTTAATTTATTGAAACTTTCACAAATTTTTTAAAATATTCAGACTTAAAATGCAAAACTCATTTTGCAATAAACTTAAACTTCCCTTCAAAACACAGCATCTATTTCACCTCAGGCTTGAAGCTGGATCTTTTTTAAATAGCAGAGACAATATTTCCATTATTCTCCAATTTATGTTAACAACAGTTTTTGGACCTTGTTAGAACTTTGTAAGTCACCATATTATTAAAGAATGATGGACTTACACAGAGGAATATATGAAGTAATGCTTTTCATGGAACTGCTCAGTCCTCCACTGTATCTGTGCAGATATTACAGTAAACATCTCAACAAAAGTACCATAAAAATACAGATGATTTTTTACTACAGCATTAAAAACTTACATTTGTGAGTGGATGCTTAAGATGATCATTAAGAGATGGGCCAACAACAGCACTCAGTTGAACTAAAGCATCTAATCCCCTTCCAAATACTTCATCATCCGAATGGGCCTTCAGAGGGGGAAAAAAGAAAATCCTGTCAGTAACATTCAGACAAATGCACAAGTTCTTCAAAACTGCAATCTCTACACTATGATTGTATATAGTATTTTTAAAAATTAAAACTACTGTGCAACTGCTAATTGTTATAATGTTATATACAAGTACAGTATGCCTGAATATTAGTATCTAGAAGTAACAATTAAAAACAGAAGTATATTTTTAAAGTAGAAAATAAAAATATCCACAAAATGTCAGTGAAACTCTTGTGTTTCTTTTGAGACAAGGAAGCTAATAATTTATTATTGAAAAAATAAAAAATTTGGCACGCAAAACAGTTTGCTACACCAATAATTTCAGTGCTTCACAGCATATTAGCAAGAACTCTTCAAATGTGGATATGTTGAAATGGGGAGACAACATTTTAGTTACAAATGTAATGAATTCAGGGTAATTTCTATGTAATTCATAACAATAATTGTCTTTGTTGGAGAAACACTTTCTGGCTCAATTAATTTAGTTCCCTGCCAACTACAGCTTTGTCACCTGCCAGCAATTATCAGGCTCTTATCTACTTCTAGGGTGCTTTGTCATCTTTATTACTCCCATGCGAAGGTTCTTCTATACCTGAGTCAGTTCTCTAATGGTTTAGTTATCTCACTCTTCCTTTAGCAGAGAAATTGATTCATGACAATTTATTTTGTTCTTTAAATACTGACCTTTATTTAAACAGTTATTTTTCCACTATGACATTTGGGCCCTGAATGTTTCTTTTTAAACTAGAAGTCATCGACTGCTTGTGTAGTAGAAGCTTTAAAAAGACTTTATACCAAAACAGTGCAACAATGAAAATTATCTAGTTAATAACAGTAATTGGAAGAACAGACAAGAATATTTCTTCTAATTTTGTCTTCCAAACTAAACCAAAGATACTGATAACACACAATTCTGATCTTCTATTACACCTCTGATCTGAGATCACAAAGAATTTTTAAACTTTCAGCCATCTCTATAAAACCAGAACTGAAACACAATTAGATTAAAGGACAGCAAGTAGCTGAACCAGAAAAGGGCCCTGAAAGATATGAAAAAAGTCCAAAAGAGATTACCTTCAAGGCCAATACTTTTACCTCACTTTATTTTCTGAAGGAGTAGAAAAGTTAAAAATATTTTAAGAATGAAGAATATGACCTCAAACATTTTAATTGTATTCTTCCCTTTTCCTCATTGGCATATTCTGTTTTATCTTTGTAGCATGTTTTGAATTTTTAAATGTAACAGACAAGTATTTATTCTCGCATGTCCATTTTACTTCACCTCAATTTTTTTTTTTGCATGTTATTATGTCTATATATAAAAACACCACCAACACATATATTTATTTCTGCTTATATCCAGATCTTTAATAGAACATTTCCACAGAATTTGCCCATAGCTACTGTTATACAGCTATACAAGGAGTTGCCCATCTGAATTTACAGTTAAAGACATATTTAGCTAATAAAACCAAGGCAGGGTTAACATGAGAAAAAGAAACTATTCCCAGCCCCCCAAACCCCAAACCAAAAGCCCATGCAACAGATTTATCACATTAATATTTTCTGCGTAGTCCTCACCAGCACAAGAAAAAAGAAAAAAAAAATCAAACCCATTAAAATCTCTGCATGAAGAGTAAGACATACCAATGCAGCCTTTAACACTGGAACTAGACGAGGCAACAAGGGAATTGCTTTTTCAGTAGCACCTTCAACCATAAGTAATTCTTTAAAACCCTCCTTTGAAACAAATGTATAGGGATGTTTTGTCTCTCTTAGACCCTGTTGCAAATGTAAAACACGCTTGCTTAATAGTGAGTCTTCTTTTAAACAAAAACACGTTAAAGAAGTTCCACATAGCAGCAAGGTAATGTTTAGATTTTGTTACATCCGTTCAAAACATAAAATACACTAACTCCACCATGTGGAGCCATTGAGTACAACTCTGCTCACAGAATATTCATTTTTCTTTTGGAACACTGAATATTAAAACTCACATGGATACTGCCAATTCAACCAATATTTGTACTTCATTACCTTTAATCTAACTACCCAAGGTAATTTTTCAACAAGACCATGAACAAGAATAGGCTATATTTATAAATGGTTTTCGTACCCTGAAGGAAAAGAAAAAAATAGAAGGTGAACTATGGAAGGAAAGACACTCCCCACCACACACCTACCTCTGCAACACCAAAAACTTGTAGATGCTACAAATACGCACTTCTAGTGAAGACCTGACTGGCAGAACTCAAAGTTTTAAAGCCCTATGGCTGAAGTCTTTCTTCTTTCCGTAATAGGAGCTCTAAGTTACTTTAGGAATTGACAGGTTTTTTGTTTTGTTTTTTTTTTTTTTAAGATTAAACAAAGCTTGCCACCTCTAGAATATCCACTTTATTCCATCTACCACACTGGATTCAACATTTATTTACACTCCTGAAACATATTTGGTGATAAATGTCACAATGATGCTGAGAAAACAGAAGCCTGAACGTAATGTATAGTATTTCTCTTTCACTTATTTACAGGATCCTATTTCCACTGTATTAGTTCAATCTATTGAGGAGAGCACTCTTACTTCAATAGGTAAGCTTTATATACAAAAATAATCAAAACAATTTTGTTTACAAAAGAACCTGCAAAGCCACAAACGGATTGAAGTATTTCATTCAACAGCTGGGAATCCAAGATGCAGTCTTGTATTTGGCCAGTATCTCAAAGATTAAATAGCTCTACTAGCTCTCCCAGAATACTCTAATTAAAGAGCTACAAATGGCAATGTTCTTGACCATCTTCATTCATACAAGATCCTCACAAATGTTTTTTTCATATTTCCCTAGTAGGTGAGTCTAAGTTAGCTAGCTTAGCTTGTTACAAAATGCCATTTGCAGTTAGGAAATCCTGTATGCTTAACTTTGCAAGAAAATTGAGTATACCTCTGCCAATGTTACAAGAAGAGGATCAAAGGGAACAGTTTCAGGAAGGCACTCCCATTGCAGTCTGTGCTTTACTGAGCCATGCACTAACCTATATAAAGAATAAAGTTTTAACAAATTAACGTATAATAATATGTAATTTATTGCTAACACTATTCACTTTAAATATATCACCAATTGGTTTGCAATATTACTATAATGTTATATACACAATTTCAACAGTGAAATGTATAATGATATTTAACAGTGCAATTATAATTCCCAAATATGGCAGTTTTCAAAATTCTGCTCCCAATCACATTGAAATCAGAAAATAAAAGTGATAAAAATTATAGATGCCTCTCATACCAACACAGAAGATGCTCCCTTTGCAAAGTTACTTATTTTAATAAATACCAAGAAACATTTTCCTCAAATAACAGTTGGTAAGGGAAATCAGTTGAAACTGAAAGAAAATCATATTGGAATTCATCTGTTACTTCTAAGATACAGATAAACGCTATATATTAATGACTATTATATACATGTATATACATGTAACAATGATTACTTAAATTTTTGTTAAGTAATTCTGCATCCACTTGACAGAACACTAAAGTGCTTATTGTCTAGGCAAATATATAATAGACAAAAGTAACTTAAAATACCACAACCTATTACTTACAAATGGTTTTGTTAATATCTGATATTGCTGACAACTACAGAATTGGAATATTCAAGAAAATGTTGTCATAATACTTACTTCAGACAAAAAAAGGACTGCAAAATGTCTACTTACTAAAATGGCACTAATTGTATTATTTGTGTTAGTAGGGAGAAGTAAACACTATTACATGAAGAAATCAACTTCTTTCATGAAAGAGGCTTAGCAAACCAAATCTGCAAATACCTAGCTATTCCTTAAAAATGCAGCTTCAGTATTAACACAGCATAAAAAAAGAACCAAAAGAAGACCATTTCAAAGACATGGAAAAGTGCTTTCTCCTTTGAAAAGAGTTAAGTATCAGAAATCTTTTCAGAAATTAATGGAATCAGACAGCCTAACTAAAAGATCAAACATGAATAGATGTATTTCAATCTGTGTAATTCTACCTAACCATAATATATTTAGTAAAAAAAAAAAAAGAAAACCAACACACCTGCACGGAATGCCACCTTTAGCATATATAGCAGCAAATGCAGAAGGTGGTCGAGAATGAGCACCAAACTGTGAGGACAAAAAAAAAAAAAAAAGGCATTATTTATTCATAACAGTAATGTTTGATGACTATTTTGAGTGTGTTAAAACTGCAGTTTACCAAAAAAGGAACTTAGCCGTATGATTCTAAAATTAATCAAAAAAAGAACTGCAGCTGTGGGGTGGAAAACATATATTTGGTACATTTATCAGAAAACTGCTTTTCAGAATTGTCTGTCTAGGAAGTTGTAAAAATGAATAAAAAATGTAGATTCAGTGCTCTCCTGATGGAATACCCTTATTTTTCTATTTTCTCTTGCAAATCTTAACACTGAAGTCTTATGGGTTCTCTCCTTAACAGATTAAGGACCTCTCACTTTCCTAATGCTCTTATTGTTGTTATATTGGTAACATGCAGAAGGCAGATTTATTCCAATTCCATCTTGATCTGACTATAGACAAAAGTACAAGGTGGCAAGATATGGGAGAAACACCAAATGTTGGGCAAGATGGTATGAGGGCACTGGAAATCAGTGGGGAGGTTCACACTTGGTAAGAATCTAGGAAGGTCTCACTGGAGAAGGAACTAGGAGCTTCATGGGAGGAAAGCCTGCACAAAGTTCTTTTTTATCATATACATGCTTCTTATGCATATGAACTATGATATTATTTATTAGCATGATCATTCAATGCTACTTCCCAGATTAAACATCTTATCACAAAGCATATAGCAGGAAATACCATGAAATCTTAACTTTTAATCTTTTGAGTGTTTGAACCTACATTAACACTGTAAAAATTGTGTGCATGATTTGACGACTTCTTGGCTTAATTAAGCCATTGTACTACTTGCAAAAATGTTTCAAGAAAAAAAATGCCCACATGAAAGTATTCAGCCTCTGTTTATGGCAAACTAGTACCTCACCAAAGCACTTCCACGTTTAGTTTGTTTTCCAAAAAGTCTGTGACATTACTAATTGTTTGGTTGATATGGCCCAGTGGTGAGCTATAATTCACCCACTCAAAGCCAGTTCTCCAGGTGCAGGACTTCTGTGAAATAAACAACTCCTTTCATCAGTCTTCTCCTGAGAGGTCACATTCTTCCCAAAGTGTTACATATTCACAGTACTTGGTGGTTTCAAGTAATGCTCACAAGCAATTTATTTGCTAGATTTCATGAGGTCTAGATAATCTTCAAGATGCTACCTGACTCTTGGTGTCATTGCATAACTGAGATCAGTTCCTCTAAAGGAGCAGGTCCCAAAATTTATAACTATACCAAAAAAACCCCAACCCTTTTTTAACTCTTACCTCTAAATCTCTTTTTAGGGCAAAGGTATATAGAAAATAAAAAAAGTTACCATCCAAGCCACAATTGTACAAAAACCCTCTTTTAAAAAAGTAATAAACATGTTATGCCTCAGGCATTTGAGCTTAGAAATTAGGGAATGTATGATTAATAATAAAAGTTTAGTTTAAATTTACAAAACAGGACCACAAGCAGCATGTCCTGCATGTATTTCATAAAGTAAGGAAATTTCTTCCAACAAGAGATCTGTTTTAAACAAACAAACAGAAAACCCACCACCTATACATACCGGATCAATAGTTTTAGGATTCAGCTTGTCACTAGGCTTTGGCTGTGGTTTAACTGCAGGTTCTGGAAAACACGGCAAAGGAGAAGATGTCTTGCTTTTCTGTACTGCAGTCTTTGGTTTTATTTGGATGCCCGATGACATTCTTAGAACATTACTTCCTAGAATAGAAAAAGATTAAAAACATAAAATAGTTTTCATTCCTACATGACAGAATATCAAGGGTTAGAATCCCAGGGTCGAAAGACTGACATGAACAATCAATCAAGAAAATCTAAGTAAGTGTACTAGAAAAGAAATGCTTATTCTTATATATCCTAAGCGGTGCACAGTATGATTTTGACAGTCTTGTCACTCCATCTTTCAAATGCACACATATCTTAATCCTGCACTGCTCCCCTTTCCCTCTGTACTTTGACACCTGCAGCAAAAGTGAAATTAGCTACAGTCTGCCTTTAGGGTAGCCTACAGAGATCTGAGCAGCAATACAGTGCTCAGCAGAACAGCCCAGAGTGAAATAGGCTGGCTGGGTACAGTTACAGCAGAAGACAGTAACAATATGAGGAGTGGCCAGGATGAAGCAATGAATACAAGAGCAAGTAGATTCAGGACACAAAAACCAAAGCAGAATCAGTAAGAGAAGAGAAAAGAAATGTGAAGTAGCAAAGAAAGAACACCGAAAATTAATTCCAGTTCCAGTAAGAGTGAAAGTATTTTGTTAAAAAGAATGCAAAAATAACTTTCTGTATACATCCTTAAATACTGATTTAGGTACACATATCTTCTAAATGTTAATGCACCAGCTACCCGTGTTATTATATATGTATGTAATTGCATTAAAATGTCCCTAATAAAAATAATAGTCTACTGCCTATTTAACATACCAAGCTGACACTATGATGAATAATATAAATTATTCCTGGGAAAAGACAGGTTTTCAAATATTAATAAAATTACGAAGTGTGAAAATGCTAGTTTTGAATATTATTAATGTTGAGTAATTTTTGCTGTGGTGTACTCTGGGTGGAGAAAACAATTTAGTAAATAAGAAATTACATTCCTTTAGTAAACAAGAAATGACACTATATATAAATGAAAACAATAGGAAGCCAGTTAAATAATACACATAAACAAACACTGCCACAAGGATGAGTAGGGTGCTTCCCATCCAGCCATCACCTTTCGCAAGTTGATGACACCCGTTTTTGTCAACAACACGACTAAATTCCAAATACTGAGATCAGGATGAACTAGAGAGGCAGATTTTTTTTTGCCACACTACTTCCATCCTCTCAGCTCTATAAGCCACCTGCCCTAATCTCTGCCAGCATCTTGTACATGCAGTCCTTGTTGTTTAGCTTGGTTCTTCTAATTCTTCCCCCCAGACAGAACTTCCAGTCAGGTACTTTTGTCATTATCGAAATTACTAAATCTTTAGGACTATTTCTGCTTCTCATAAGACGTGATAAGGCTCCAGCACTTGTGTAGATATGCTATGTCCTTATGACTTGTAGAACGAATTAAATGTGGTGCCTAAGTTTTACTGAATGTTGAGAAACAACATATAGTAATGATTACCAAATCAGCTAAAATACAAATACAAAGCAAAACTAAAATTGAAAGTTGAAATCAATACTTCTTGACTGATGATTTAATCAGAACTAGTGATTCAAATCAGTTCACCCACTGTACATCTGTCTCTTTCATACCATTTTCAGAATACGGCCTGTCTCCAGTGACAGTCTTTTTAAAAGAAGAACTAACGTACCACAATTAGACAAAAGTCTTTTCAGAACACACAAAAACTTACATGACACTTACGGGAACTATTCTGTTTGTAAAATGCAAATAATTAAAACCAGAAATAATTGGAAGCCCTAAAAGACAAACAATAACATAGAAAGAAAATTTACTGATTTTGTAAGCGCCAGCTTATTATCACAAAACTCTAATCACATTAGAGTTAGAAAAAACATTTCTAACTATCAGAAAAATAAGAATAAAATGGTTTTATACTATAAAAACACCAGATAAGTTCTGGACATTAGCATTATATATCACAAAATAGTGCTATCAGTGTCAACCTTTGAAAGGTACAATTGCTTATAATGCGAACAGTCATCTTGCTAATAACAACATAAATATTTTTCTCAGAAAAGTATTCAGAAGTAATTCAGATGTATTCAAATTATTTTCTCTTTCAAGAAGTAATCAAGATACATGCCATGGACTTTATTAAGATTTTAACTAATGACAAAAACTAGGTGCATTTTGAAAGTCACTGGCTGTACCATCAGAGAAAGTAAAAAATAAAAGGTGTGACAACAGGAACAATGTTAGCCCTTTGGGACAAAAGTAAAGATAGGAGTTAAGGACCGTGGTTTTGTAAAAACGAAGCTGAGGTAACACGCCTATGTATTGCCACAGGAGGAAGTGGCAAAGAGTGGAAAAAGGACTTTTCATAAGGAGGTCTCAGTCTTCAGAGCGAGATGAAAGGTCAAGAGCTAGGAGAGTCATACACATTTGTACAGAGATCAGACAGCAGAAGCATAGCTGTGAATCAAACAAGTGACATACAAGGTTTGATACAGAAATGAACCATCCTACTGGCAGATAACAGACTTCAAGCAAAGGACAGCAATCCTTAAACAGAAATATAAAAAGCACCTTTAAAAGACATTTTTTCAAAGGAGGAAAAGTGCGGCCTGGAGTTTGGGGTCTAGAAGTCACTTAAGAAAGGTGGAGTTAAGTAAGTAGGATTAAAAGTAAGTAAGTAGGATTTCAAAGGTGAGGTTGTTCCCTTACCCTGGTGAATGTCAAGGGCAGAAAAAGAAAGAGATAAGGGGCATCAAGCACCGTAACCGCCAAGCGACTTAAACAGCAAAGCTCTGGCAAGTCACCACAGAGCCGCCGGACCGACCCTCACAAACACCGCGGGACATCAAAAGACCCAGCGAGACGACGAGGAGGGACACGCACGCCCCTCCTCGGGCCTCTCTCCCCCCACCCAGCTCCCGCTCTCTCGTGGGGAAGCCCAGGTCAAGGCGGCCAGAGGGGAGCGCCGGGCCGGTGGGCAGCGGTATCCCCC